>NC_134984.1:3558331-3861246 GCF_050947335.1 Megachile rotundata
TTGAGGAACATTCCAGAACGCTCGGTGTTACATATCGGACCACACGAGTGCGAATTTCATTTATGTTTGGCGGTTCGCAGAAGTAAAACGATCTAAGAATTTGGCCATGGGACCACGTTGATTGTAAGGAAGGAATGTGCGATATTAACAATCTTAGTTTAGTCGCCAGAAAATAGTCTATCTAATAACATTAAAGACTGTTACTGGCGTTCGATCAGGGTGTTCCCAGAATGCAATATGCATTATCGATACATGTTCGGTCGGTGAGAAGTCTCAAAGGAAATTTTGAAAAATATTCCTATTCGGAACGTAACAAAAACAAAAAAATTCAAATAAAATTCTATTTTTTAAAATGAAATTTTGGGTTTTGAAATATTGATGCTTCAGTAATTTGGAACTTTGAAATTTTAGAATTGTGGAACTATACAATTTTTTAATTGTGAAACTTTGGGACTCTGAAATTTCCAAATTTAGCACTTTATAATGTTGAAAATTTAGAACTACAAAAGTGTAACTGTGTATCATTTTTGGGATTTTGAAAAATACGGTCCATCGTAAATCAAGATATGAAAAATTTCTATAATATCCCCTGCTCTTGTAATATGAAATGTCCGATTTCAAAACATCAATGTTTGATACAATTTAATCACATAAAAGTACTATAAATTAATACCATTATAAGATAGCCGCACATCCTACTAATGTTACCAGGGTTGAATTTTTTTAAAAAAGCTATTTAGTGACAGTTTCCAATATATCATATAGTTTAAACTTTTAGCTAATGCTTAACATAAATTAGATTTTGTGTTCTTCTGGAACAAAAATAACAAAAGGTTACAAAGCAACGAATTTACACACAATATCCATTGCAATATATAACTATATCATACTTTACAAAAAATTATATCCAACAAAATATGAACAATTTAATGTTAATAAATTACCAAATATGATAAGATCTGCTTAAGTATGTGTTGAATCAATAATTGATTAATATATAGTAGTAAAACAACAATTAGAAAACTAGTTATCAGAAAAATTGATATGCGGAAAAGAAATTTTAATATTTATTACACAGTGAATCCAAGACAAATAAGTAAGGCAATAGTGTTCATTTAAAATAATAAATAACTGATCCTGTAAAAGAGATCAATGATAATTGACCTCTTTATGTCTTATAAAAATGCTTATTACTTACTAATACGTTACAATGTCTGTATAAAACGATGTAAGTTGAAGTTTCCTCTCTTTAGAAATACTGAAGATACCGGCAGAATTGCTTGCACCTACCTTATATCAATTTGACGGTTGTAGTCTGTTGAAAATTACTAACAAGGAGAAGTAAGGAAATATTTCGACTTTGATAAAACTTCGTACGTTTGTTAAGTAGGTAAAAATAAAGGACACATATTTTTTTATCGACTGAGACGCGGGTTCAAGGGGTGAAACGACTCCTTAAAGTTTCGACCCGCTTTGGCTACCTCGAAAACCAAACGAAATACATACATTAAAACTTCTAATAGAAAAGTTGTATGGTTTATTGCGTATAATTACAGGATTTTTCATTACCTTGAAAATTTTTCATAACCTTATTTTACAATTTATTCAAATTTGCATAATGACAAAAAGTGTAGAGCATTTTATTACAAATCCATTGGTATATGTGTATACGATATTGCCTTCTATAATTCCTCAGATTTTTATTATAAACATTACACGTGCGCACCCGGTGTCGCGCCGTACGATATTGAACTGAATCATGCCGGACGATATTGCACTATCAGTTAACGTTATTTATAAGCGTAAATGAGAAATAATTATATTTGCGTCACACATAACTGTTAATTTTATTAAATTTGTATTACAAAACACGTATTGTCAAAGTACATAAATATTCTATATGCCAATTTTATTAAATAATGAATAGATTGAATAAATTAGGCAACATAATCGCGGCAATAATAGTATTCTTATCACACTATGACATTAATCTCCACACACGAGACAGCATTCTAAAACAATAATCATTTGTTCATAATCAGTTTTCTTCACTATGAATTGAAAATTTCATTAGATATTCTTGGTATAAAAGTAGATATATATGGTCAAGACTATCTCATTTTGAAAATCCCGAAGAATTTTGCTATGCATCAGATAAGAAACCACTATACCATGCAGGGTGTTGGGCTACTGGTGGGCATAATTTCAGGGGGTGGTGTTGGGGTCACCTAACAAACGTACTAAGTTTCATCAAAATCGGAAGGGGACACCTCCGTGTCATTCCTTGTAAGAAAGTTTTCGTAAGTCCCTCTGGGGGTTAAAACCACTCTAAAGCCAGAAAAAAGACCTAAATTTGACAATTTATTTTGGAAGTACGACAAACAGAAAAGAATTTCTTTTCCGAGGGTTTATTTAACATATATTGAAGTATAAAAAAGAATTTTTTTATTATCATTTTCGTACAAAATGGGGGCGACTGAGCCCATCGATGGAAACAGCTTTTGTAAAAATACCGCCATGGGAGAACGTATTTCTCGCCATGTGTGAGTCGTGGAACGAAAAATCAAACAAATTTTTAATCTGTATACAATTAACTTTTGAAGTACGTAAGGCTTTTTTGATTAATCAATTTTTGTAGAAGTTATGCGTTTTTTTTTTTTTTTTAAGAAATGAATCGATTTTTTGTATGAAAAATGAGCATTGAATTGTTTATAAAAAAAAAAGTTTGCACTCAATCAAAAAACGGCTACGTACTTCCAAAGACAATATTGTTGTGAAGTTACTGTAAAAATTTCAATTCAATCCATGCAATAGTCACTGAGAAATCAGTCCTCCCAGTATGAAGAAAGCGGTTTCGAGAGAAACGCGTTTAAAGTTTTATGAACATTTTAATCCTTGAATTTTCTGTTTACCTCTAATCTGCAGTGCCTGCACTATACATGTGGCTAACCAAGTCGATGTTTCCGTTGCTTCCGTTTATTTTGTAGGTAACAGGTCAACTTATTATTTTAAATGGTAAAAGTAATACAAAAGCGATGAATCACAACACGGTGCATAAATACTCGGTGCGCGCTCTGAGAAGCTGCGGCAAAATTGATAATTGAATCTTTTAAAATTTGTTTTCGTTTAAGGCCAAAAAAAAATCGATTTTTTGAAAATTCTAGAGTGGTTTTACCCCTTTATACGAACTGGCTAATTGCCAGAAAACTATCCCGTTGATCGCGTCATATATTACGTAGTATCTATCACTCAATAATTTTATATTAAAAAAAACAAACCTACTATTACAAAGTACCACAAATCAGGATAAAGAAGTGGAGCAATTATGATTCCTTATGACTATCTCTTTAAATTTACCCATCTAAATGTATTCAAAGTATTTCAATTAATATCGAGACCTATGTTGAACATTTTTATTACATTTTCTTTAATATTAATATAATTTGGGTCAATAGTAAGGAATAAATAGATCAAGTTTTGAAAACGAAAAAAATTAAATTTTGTGACAAAGGAAAGAATAAGATAAATATTATTTCGAGAAATTGAAAACGTGAAAGAAAAGAATTGCTGAAAAAGGATAAATTTACTAATTACTATTGTTTATTATTTTTGTGAACACGGAACGATCACGATTTTAAGAGTTTCCTTATTTTATTTTAGTGAAATTTCGAACGTTAAAAATAAAATCATGAAGAATTTATGCAAGTTATAACCTCAAATAATAATTAACGAATAGCTAGAAGTAAAATCATGAATCTGCTCGCAAAAAAAGTTACAACTAAATATTCAAACGTAAGGGATCCTGACTACACATTTTAGACATCTAACAGTTAACGAAAGGTTTAAATAGTTCTTTTCAATGAATATTATATTTCAAATAAATATCATGTACGTGTGGGTTTACGACATTTTATGTTATCAAATTGTGTTAAACTTTAAAGATTCTGAAACTGACCGTTGTATTTTACAACTGGCAATCAAACATTTTGTATTCAAAACATTAATAAAATGCCTATACAATCATTTTTATTGAACTTCATGCTGCAAATTGACATAATACAAAAGTTATTTTACGGTACCTACTTTTATATCCTGTCAAACTCGACGTTTCGAAACTAGTTGTTTAATAGGTATATTAGGACCTAATACACGGTCAGACTTTAGCAAGTGGTCAATTTTTATGAAGCATACAAATAAACATATTACATAGTCTTTTTTATCAAATACGTTTTCATTTAAGCTTTAAATTGATATAGATTTGTCCCATGCTGAAATATGTACTTGTATGTCAATTTATGTTATGCTCTATTCTTCATAATTTGCCACTGTTTTCTATAATTGGTAACTAGCCATTTTATGTTGAGATTTTTAATGAAGCATTTATGTGGTTTATTTCAGTAAACTTTAAGCTTCAAACTAATGTGTTAAAAGTGCTATTTTGCGATACTTTTATGTCATTAAACATAAAAATCATGCCTGAAAAGTCTATTTTGGAAATATAACATCTACGAAACCTAACAGATACTTATAAAATACAGAATGTTTTCAAAAATCATTTATTGACAAGATTAACTTTCACGGACTATACAAAAACAAAAGATAGGCGGATTTGACCCGCCGACTGTAGGTCACTGACCCTTCTATTAAAAATTAATGAATACGATTCGAAATACATTATCAAATAACGAGGGAAAAATATATGATTTCGTTTAGAAAACAAAACTTAACTTGCATGTACCTTAAAATAATAATATAAAATGAAATCGTTTATGTCCAAATAGTTTCTCCCTTTTACCGTACATAGCATAAACTATATTTTGTTTCTAAATATTTATCACATAATTTTATATTCAAAACACAATCAATTCATTGTTTATCATATATGAGTCTTGTTTCTTTTGTTTTAATGAAAATTTTGAAAAGAAAGGATACTGAAATATAAGAAGTCAGAGGTGTTTAAAAAGCAACTGTGAAATTTCACTTATAAATTATATAGATGCTTTATAGTAATTTTTTATATAACAATATCATACTCTGATTACATTTCTCTTCAATCAAGGATATGATAACTACATTTTCATGTACAGAGATGCATTTTACAAGAAACGATACCATAAACAAATTATTAACGTTTATTTTTTCGCCAAAAATTACCTTAATATGCAAAATATAAGATTACAAGGTAACTGTAAGTCTGCATTTCAAACTTCTTTAGTATAATACAAAACAGGAGCATGTGAATAATTTTGTTCTAATAATGACACTTTAAGTATTACATTACACAAAACATTACATAGTGTTTCTTTGGGTCTTATTACATCAGTTACAAAGATTTTACGTGGCAGGATCAAAGGTAAAATTTTAAAAGAATCTTTCTAGAAAGTAGTATTATATTACATGTATAAATACCTTTTTGTTTCTCCACACGAAAGCTTTCTTCATTTTGCAGTTGCAATTATACAGTTTTAGAGTAAAATGTGTTTGATAAATAAATTATTGCTCTTGTAAGAGTCACATGCCTTATTCTCAATAGCATTAATCAAATTGCTTGTCAACGAGAGGCAAAATATTTATGAATACAAAAATTGGTTTCACTGATAGAAGTGTGTAATCCATTGTTGTTGAAGCATAATGGTATCGATGTTGTATCATCGATCCGGCCATTACATAAAATCCCTGTCGATTCGAAAGGGAGAACTTCCATGATGCATAAAATATCATTACATGATCAGTACAATTTCTCAATCCATCGTATACAAAGCGTAGATTTACCTTTCATTAACATGACCATAACGTTGAAATTGCGCATTATTTGGTTGGACAACCGAATAAACGCATTTTCAATCACCGCATGTAAAACATAGTTTTTTTACTATAGAGTCGTGTAAATTATATGAATGGCTGCCTAATTTTATTTTTCTTCATACGTTGAAAATTTAATTGTAAATTTTAATAGCCTTTTCGAGGTAGTTGATACGAGAGCGCTTTGGCGCTTTGTTGACATGTTCTAGGCCTAGCCAAGGTATATGTGGCGTTGCGCCTGCGTTTGAAAGTGCATAAACTACAAAATTTATTCTTCATCAGCGTCCATTCAAAATTTATAGTATGAAATTATGAATTAATTAAATAAATTTCAACATTTTCTAACGTTTGCTGATGTTTTTCAATATACTTACACTGACTTGGATGAAAACGAAAATCTTCAAGGTCCATGCAATAATCTGGTGAATCCATAATAAAATGTGGTTTTCCCATTGACACCACCGCGAACTTAAACTTCAAAGTTTTTTTATGAATTCTCATAAAATATCAAATAAAATTAAATTAGGATGCCTACCTTTTCGAATTCTTTTTCTTGCACACCTAGTTTCTTCAATAGTCTTTCCTTCATCTTTGGGAAAGGTTCACCCTTTAAATGCACACATAACAATAATACTAATAATATACATTGTAAATATATTTTTGGACAAATTTTACTGATTGTTTAATTATACTTACATGTTTAATTTTAAAGAAAAAGGGAATACCAAATGTTGAAAAAACATCTTTATGAAAATGTGCAACAGGAACCAACATTTCATCCGCTGCCAAATTTAACTCGTCATTTGGAATTTCTTCTATTCTGTATAATTTAGTACCAGATGGATTTAAGTTATCCAAGAATACTTCCTCTCTTGGGCCATGTGAAACTTTATTACAATTAATTTCTATTAGCCTTAACTTTCCAGAACCATTTTCTGCTAACTCAACTTGTTTCTTAGCTTCTTCGAGCAATGTAGCTACTGTTCCATCCTTATTAGGATAAAGAATAATTTCTTTTTCTTCTTTAAGAGACGGGCCAACCCATATGCATTTAAACTGCTTTTTATTTTCAAGCTCATTCACTCTAATACTAAGTTGTTGATAATACAATTTTTTTGTTTTTGATTTACAGTAGGAAACCAAATCTTTAAGTGATCCTTCAAATGTACACTTTAATGGATGGCCAGGCGAATCTTTATAACTATAAATAATATGAACGGTTTATTTCATTTAAATAAACACAATATCTATATAAGATGACTCAAAAATATTAACTGCATTTATGATTTATGTAACGGATTTTTAAAATTGTGTTCATAAAATTTAATCATTAGTTAAAGAAAATTATAAATTACAAAAAAGTTTAACCGATTTCGTCTAATATAAGGAATTTGTATACATTAAATTTCTATATGTTTTTTAACATCCTGTATAATTTTCTAACATTAGATACAATTATATATTACTACCTCTGGCATTTAAAGAATTGTAGAAGATATGGATCTGTACCAAGCCTTTGTGCTACAGCTCGTGCCATCTGATCATATGTCATTCTTAATGAAAGTTCCATAGCGAAACCAGGGTCATTTGGAATTGTTTTATCACAAAATGTTATGTCTACTCTATGGAATAAATCTCTGAAATACAATGCAATGTGCGTTTAAAGTCTTCTATGTAATATATAAATTCTTGTAAATACTTTTATAATTTACTTGAAATATTCTCTACACGTTGGAAGCTCATATATTTGATTATCCCCTTCTTTCTGAAAAACAATAATATCGCCATCCATCAATTCTTCAAGGACTTTTTCTAATGGTTCTGTTAAGCTGTCAATCTTTTCAACCAAATTTGGCTTGATTTCTTCATAAAGGGCTAGTTCAGTATCTGGTGGAAATCCAGCTCTCTCATTTAAAATCGGTATAAGGTCCTCTGCACAAATATGATACATAGAAATTATTTTCACTGTTACAAGAATTGCAAGAAGTAAAAAACTAGAAATATCCTGCTAATAATTGTATAATAAGAAAAGTCCACATTTTAAGTTTTTGTAATAGTGTATGCACCCATTCGAGTGATGCAAAGCTAGAAATCCACTATAGCCTGGAGGAAAAGCGGTACTTTTATAAATCCAAAGTTGTGAATTTGAAATTTGGAGCTAATGTATGCATTTCTTGATTTTACTTTTTATAAACTTGATAAAGAAATCGAATATTTTTAACTCCCAAGAAGAATAAAATTGAATTTAAAAAGCAGTTGATAAAAATAAATGAAATCAGTTCAATTTATCAAAAATTTAATCAAATAACTTATTCTTTTTCTTTTAAACTTTTAAAGTACTAATTTTTTAACCTCTGTAATCAAAATCAAAGATGAAATAATAAAGTAGCACACAAGTGGCTATAAAAGTAGTGGCATATAAAATGACTACAAGTTTTAAAATTGTTATTTATATTCACAAGTACTAATACTTCTCCAATTGGTTATAATGGATTACTAATTTTGTATAATTCCAATGGTCAAATTCATGTTGCAAAAACATTAAATAGGAATTTTTGTCTTCCTGTAATGAGGTTCATCATATTATTCTTCTATGTAATAATTTTTTTTTATTTCTTTTACAACTATGCAAAATTTCAACAAAATCTATGTTTCACGGTTCATACGTTTCCCTTGTAAAATAATTGTAAGACAGTGTGATCTACCATCACAAAAAAGAATATAAATAAAATGCATTGAATTTTTAATCTCTGATATTATAGTTCCAGATACAATAAAAAAAAATAAATAAAACTGAAAATATCATTTTAGTGCTAGCATTATTAAGTTATTTAAGAAGAAACTTACGGACTTTAGCCGTGACAGGCATGTAGTGATGTCCACAGTAGTGAATTTTTTTATTTTTGGGATCATATAACTTAAAAAACAACAATACATCTGTATCTTTATCAAAAGGTGGTAATGCTGTTAGATCGGAATCTGGAGGAACAAGTTCAACAAATACATTCCAAACATTTGGATTTTCTGCACATTGATAAATAGATTTCGGAAGATCGGTTTCTAATTCAATTGGCATTGGTCTACAGGTCTGATTTGAACGTACATTCAGTGGCCATAAACGAATTTGCTCTATTGGATATTTCTGTAGAAAAATACCAAAAAATTAGTTACATAAACTCTATATTACAATTATTTAAAATAAAATAAGTGATTCATTTAAATATTGTGTTTGCAATCACCTACCGTGTCTGTAGATAATCACAACAATGAAACAAACCCAATTAACAGCACATACTATATAAAATCACACTAATATTTGATATTAAACAATTTGAAGTATACATATGTATCGACATAAACATGACATTTTAGGCTAATATCACTAGAAAAATACAGCATAAAAAGTTGTATAATACACTTACCAAGCTATCACTCAGCAATTTGAGAAATTCGTGTAAGGCACACTGCTTACGTACGCGAAATACACGATACAAAGCATGCTCCGGATCATATAAGTCATTTCCTTGGTGACCGTCAAAATTATCCTCGAGAAGGACGTTGACGGTTATATACAAGTATGCTTCTGTTCTTTCCTTTCTCCGTATTTGTTCCAGCCTCTTCTCCTCTTGCAGCCTCTCCACCAGCTAGACCAACAAAATTAAAATTATCCATATAAGTTCATCTCATTGATAATTTTTCCTCATCTGTCTTCTAAAATTTAAACTTTTAGAAAAGCAGTGTACTAGTATCATACTCTTGAGATTCGAGAAAATAGAATTCGAAACATCAAAAGAATGAATTTTGGTTGCTCTTTTATATAATTTTAATTTTGTTCATCTGCCGCAATACAGACTACTAAGTCAAACAATTACACGATAAAAATTATTCAGCTATAAATGATGGTTTCATGTAATAATAAACATTGGGTTTATATAAATAAGTATAAAACAATATATAAATTCTGAAAATATTAAACAATTTATAAACAGAAATAAAATTTTAATCTGCTAGTAGTAATACATTGCTTTTATCAAATTTTGCATTATAATCTTTTCAATATGGTTGTTTCTACCATATATCAAAGTTGTAATTTAATCACTGTTATAGGTATCTATGCATATGAATATATAAAATGTATATTATATATTAAAATCATTATATCATTCTAATAACTATTTTAAATTCAGAATTATCATACTTGCGTACCGCAAATATTTCTTTTAAATATATAAAATACCATCATTTAAGCCAAATAATAATAGAAATGTAATGTATAACCATAGTAGTGTGGAGATGCTTTACAGTCTGAATTGCTGTTATACGATTATTTTAAATAAAACTGTAACTATATTCTTAATAACTATAAATCAAAAATATAACCAATTTTTTTTAATGTCAATTCTCATTTTTTAAATTCTCTAGCATTCAACAATTTTTTCTTATTTAAATATTAATTTTAAGTATATATAGGTATTTTATAATACTAGTATTGATTTTGTTCATGTAGCATTGACTTTTTCTGTTTATTAGTATATAACAACAAATAAATAGGTAGCATCTGTTGATGGTCATACTGATTATTAACATTGACAAAATATAATGTATTAACGACTCAATTATTTCAGACCTTATTACAAGGTTTAATATCCTAATTTTATTATTAACGTTACTTTAGTATCGATTCATTAAAATCACTGATTTGATAGAGTAAATCACATTTCATCTCACTCACTAAACGATCATTAAGTAACAAATACATCGTAGAAGACGTGTGAAGGAAGAAGCTGACATTAATAAAGCCTACTTGTTGTTCATATTTCCTTTCTTTTTTCTTTAACATTATCAACTTCATGAGATAAAGCTCATGTTTCAAATCAGATTTTCAATAATAATGTTACTATTAACTAAAAAGACCTTCCTGTTCCTATTCTTCTTATAATTATTCACACATTTTCCTCTATTCTGCGATATGTCTGTGCATTTCTTACCAAAAGCTTTAAAATACTACAATACAATTATTTGTTTAAGGTATAATATTATACAATATTTATTACAATAAACATTCCAAAAGATTCTAAGGCTCATCATAATAGCATAATAATCAAATTTTATGCCAACCCAATTGTAACTTTCTCTCATAGTATGTACCTGAAGTGTAACGCGTACATTAGTTATAACTACAGAACTTTCAGTCAACCAATATGTGATCGATGTGATTTTTTTAAATCCCCCCAAAAAAGATTTTACTAGCAAAAATTTTATTCTTATACGACTCAATCGTCCATACAAAAAAATCCTCTGTCAAAAACAAATATATTTTTAGTAGAATAGAAAAAAACTTCTATGACAGAAACTATTAAAAATCTATGATATATTTTAGATAACTACGATAAATTTTAGATTAAATATTCATTATATCAGAATAAAACATGTTAGTATATGAACATTATCATTGTTGATAATAAGAAGTTGACATAATCGGATGTTTCTTTCAAAAATAATAAATGTCAGTAAAATAATATGCGCGTAACACTTTAAAATTATAGTGTGACATATTAGATACGTGACGTATTGAAAAATGGACACAATGATTGCAATATTAACATTTGGTGATATAACAGCAGTTAGCTGATAACGCTATAAATTTTTTGATTATTAAAAAATATGCAGAAAAACTTTATAACAAATCTTTGCACACAGACATGTGCGTGTATGTACATACACGCACACGTGTGTGTATGTGTGTGTGTGTGTACATCCTAAAAAAAATATTAATTTATTAAATTTAATTTATAAATCTTATTTTCTGATTAATTCATATATCCAAAATATTAAATCTATTTAATACGTTCCTATTTTATTCAACTCATTTCATCTTTGCAACGTGTTATGAATTTGGTGATTTCACGGGAGCTAATTAGCTCCGAACATATTTAAAAAATGGGAACTTTAGTGGGAAAAGAATTTAAATAATTTACAACTTTTTCCAGTTCCTTAAAAATCATGTATATAGAGATTTGGATTTCGAGGATTTTGTGTGCATGGACGAAGGGTCGTAGTCTCTGTATGTGAGTCTTTAATCGAGTCAGTCGCGTCTTTGTCACGTTCAAGGTCGCTCAACTCCTGGGAAAGCTCTCTTTGTAGGACGTTTCTGACCTCTTGAGGTATATCCTCTTCCTTGACTTCTTGCAAAACATTTTCCAACTCAGAGTCCCTTATATACACCAACATGTAGGCGTTTGTACAATGTTTGACAGCTATAGACATATCCTCATCTTGACCACCGTAATTATGTTCAATGGCTTCCTGTTTTGTACATCTTGACACGACATCATCATCGAATTTGCACCACTGTTTCGGAATTAAATACATATAATTAAAAGCATTAAATAGATTTGTCATTCAATATTATACAATAATAAGATTAAATTACTTGATTAATAATTATGTTCGTAAAATTAAAACGTGAAAATAGTTTTTATAAAATGTTTAACTTATGAAATATTATGTATAATGTAAATTGTATCATACAAATAAGAATACCAATTATATATGTTTGATATACTAGCATAAAAATTGTACATACTTTTCCATCGCCGGCTGGATTGATAAATACAACATAATGTCCACCATGATTATCTCCACTGTGAACTAAGACTGCATGTAATGTATAATCGGCACTAGTTGCTTCTTTGTTTTGTAAATATTTGCCAAGACTTATTTTTTCATAAAATTCAAACCTTTATGAAAAATATAATTCATTCTTTTAAAAATGAAGAGTTGTATAACAGATAATTAGTAGAATGAATTAACACGTTCACAACTCTACAACTCACACATGATGAATGATAAAATTAATACAATGAAATATATGAATGTTTAAACTAATCAATATAAATGATGGTAACAATATGTTGTTTTAATATCTCAAAAGCTATACTAATGCAATGCAGGAAAGAGTAATTTATTAGTTTATATCAAATTATAATTTATTCGCGTATATGGTAGCAATGTGAATAGGTATTATAATCGATATTTGTAATATATAAAAACTTCTAAATATTAATTTATCATATATATACGTTAAATGATGATTAAAATACACATATTGAAAAATTGAAATTCATTAACATTACAATGTAGATTGCAAGATAGAAAACAGTGACATAATTGAAAAACACTATTTTACCCTTATATTTTTATTAATGTCTTTAATTATTACCAGTTTAAAAAAATATTGAAAAATTGTATACAAAGATGAATTGGATCGTAAATGATGTGAACAATAATTGCATAGAAAACAGACTAAAATATTACATATTTGCGTAATGCATAAAAAATTAGCCATACCATTTGGTATAAAACAAGTACTTAAATAGTGATTCAATATATTCAACATCGGAATGATTTTATATAACTTGCTATGGTGTCAAAATGAAATTTTAGTTACACAATGTAAATTACAATAAAAGTCTATTAGATATAATGTATTTACAGCAATGCCTTCAAATTGCAGAACTGATAGTCTTTTGCCTTGAAAATTGTTTGAAGACAGTTTCTTACTCAAGTAAAATAGAAAAAATATACATCTAGGATTTTCTAATGGTAGTCTACTTAAAAGTAGACTTAAAAGTAGACTTAAAAGTAGACTACCACTAGTCTACAAATTATATTATAGTACCGCTATATTTTACTGTAAGAGTCATAAGTAAAGTACACGATACTTAGCACATTAATAAATACTAAATTATTAAATTTATATAATTGAGCTAAAAGCTAAAATTAGAAGTTTTGAAAAGAGATGGAAAAGATGTAATTAACAAATTATACAATAACATTTTATATTAAATTTTTTACTCAATCAGAATTCACAGTAAATGTACAAATTATTGAAATAAAATAAAAGATAATATTACTAATATAATTACACCAAGCAAACTTATACTTTTTTCGCAGTACAAGTGATTCGTTCTTTGTATATAATCTTATGATACAAAAGCTGAGAATATCCTACCTACGTCTCTAGATAGTTTCTCAACTAATAGGAATATTTCATCTATAAATATGTAAAATTCGTTCAAGTTTTTAGTAATTTTAAGGTACATAAATTAATAAACCTAAAGTAATTTAGACTTTGAATTGTGAACGTATTAATATCACTTTGTTATAATATCACTTACCTATCATTAAATTTGACAGAACAATCTGTAACTGGATCATATTGAAATCGCATTAAATGTAAATGTAGAACTGGTGGAAACGATGAAAAGATAACACCTTTCTCTGCTTCTTGTAATCCATGTTCTCCCGCATCATATTTATTATCACCGTCCAGACTTTCAGTACTTACATAGTCATTAAAAGACTCATAAACTAAATTATAATTAGTTTTTATTTAGTACACGAAATTCATATATAATAATACGTTTGTAACTTTTATTTCAGTCAAAAATACAATAGTGTCCGGTAAACGTCTGCAATTTGGGAATATATTTGGACGTTTATCTGTATAAGTGGATTTTTAAGAATCGAAGTGATTAAATATGACAAAGGTGGGTGAAACACTTATATTTGACATTGGCCCTTTTAGACCTACTCTATTAATGTAGTTTAAACAATTAGTAAGGACAGTGAAGAATATTTAACCAAAAGGAGTTTTGATGTTTCACCGGACACTACTGTAACACTGTTAAAAAATGTATTTTTAAAGACTTACTATTTTTTTTGCCTTTTATATTTAATTGTATGTCATAGAAAGTCTCAACCCTAGTTGACTTGTAATCAATGTTTTTACATTTGATAAATGATACCATTTTTCCTTCAAATAATTTTGGCACTGTACCTTCAACACATGTTCCTTTCATTTTACTTTCCAGTTTATCTAAAAGCTAAAGTTATTATTAATAAACAATAAACAAACATTAATTTCGATATAATAATAAAAAATAAGTTTTATTAAATTCCAAGAAATTGTTAGAGCAATACAAATTAATGTTAATTAATTTTTAACTAATATTAATATTACATTTACTTACCACTCGTAAAAATTCTTGTACATCGTGTTGCATGAAAGAATCCAGTGTTTCCCAACCAAAACTTTTGGTTAATTTTTTTGTACCGACTGGTTTATCAGAAAACTGTAATTCATGAAAAACCCTCTGTAACGCCAAAGCAACACTTTTGCTAGAATCATCACTTTCTGTTGGCATTTTATAGACTGCTTTGCGCAACTAAAAGAAAGATATATATGTACTATTTATACTATAATTATAAAATTGAAAATCACCTTAACTAACTTTAAAATCCAAAAATACAGTAAAATAGACTTAAATTCACTTAATATAACGTTTTATGTATACATCGTTATTATTATAGTTAACTGTGTCATCAGTAACCCTCTCAAGTCACAGTGAGTTTAGCATAATCCAAATCATTCAAAATAAATTTAGCATTCAGAAGGAGAATTTTGGAGAAAGAAAAATTATTTGCCCCCTCTACAAATCCCTTGTTATATTACTTTATGCTGACAGGAACCAAATTACAAAATATGAAAAGTAATCTTTAGGCTAGTATAACCCAGGATGTGATACATAGAAAGATTAATGAATGCAAAATGATTGAAACATGGGTAAAACTGATTGTATGTAATTAATTGACATGTAAAATATATATTTACCTTACATTCCATTTTTCATTTAACATGTAGGTTTGATATTTTTTGATCCTGAATAAACCTCAATTTTTAACAACATAAATAATAATCTAACTATTTAAAACCTTTTATAACGATTGAAAAAGCATTTTAAATTATTTATTTTTCTCAAAACTAAAAATTGTATATTACCCTTTTTTTTCAAACAACTGAAAAACCAAAGAATATTTGTTCACCAACGAAATATACTTGATTACCTATTATATAAAAATGTCTATGATTGTCTATTGTATTCATATTCTAAGCTATCTATGAACAAAACATTAATACTAATGCACTTCAAATTATCAATAAAAGAAGATGCTAATTTACACTAATCTGTGTGTAGACAGAATGGTAAAAAACATAATGTGAATTAAAAGGGTTAACATTATTAAAAATTACTGAAATTGTTTAACATATAATATAAATATATGATATTAAAATTTACCTGATTAGTAAAATACAAAGTTTGAAGTAAGGAATTCATGTAACATGTAGCACCTTGATTTTTTAATCCAACAAATCCTGTATGCTTTTTGCTGTCCCAGCTAACACCGTGCGGAGCATCAGCCATTACATGAACCTATTATTTCAAAATATAAATACAATATTTACTTCTATCTAGATATTCACTATATATATATGTAAAAAATAATGAATTAATTTTTATATTTAACAAAATTCGATTTATTAAAGAAATACAAAATTAAGCGATAAATGATGTTTAAATTCTTACATAAAATTTGTCTAGGAAATATTATTGTTATATTAACGTTTTGAATATATAAACAATTACATTACACTAACCTCAAGTGTAATAGAATCATCTTTGATAAAACCTTTATCAGGATCCAAAACATCCTGCCATGTCATAAAATGACTAAATCCCCAATCATTTTCTTTACTGTAAAACAGATGTTGAATCCCTAAAATAACAATTTATGTAATTAAATTCATTTAAATATAAATGAAAAGCAAGATTTTATTGGAAATAAACATTAATGTACTAACTTCTGTTAAATGGTTCCTGGCCTTCTTTGCAAGAAAGTAGTCGAAGATCTGCAACTGCATAACAACTCCATGTTGATTCACTTTCTCCATTACATTGCAGAAAAAATCCAAGTGACTTTTGAGGAGTTCTATCTTGAGTTTGACTCGTCCTTGGCATTACCATTATTTTCCATGGCAGATTACGTATATAACATGGAGGAGACAGTTGTGTTTCCTTCATCTTTGAAAGGTTTTCCACCGTGTAGCGAAATGTGGCTTCTGACCTTGCTTCATCTACAAAGAGAAATTAGTACTAAAATATCATTGTCTATTACATCAAAATTTATATTATAGGTAAGTTTTTTAAATGATATAATATAGCTAAATATCTACTTAAGAAAATTTTATTTACTTGTTTAGACATAAGTATGTACATTAAACATACATATAAAAATTGTGACTATCTATAATAGATATATTTTCTTTATGCATATCATTTAAATTTTATTTCATATTATTAAGATATTATTTTATTTCATGTCCCAAGTAATGGTAAATTATAAGTTTCAATATCATAATAGGAGTAACATAAAGTTCGATTAAATGGTAAATTATATCACTTACTACAAGTACTTACCTTCTAATATACAATCATCAATAATTTAAGGATCAAGTTATTGTAAAGAAATTTATATCATTTATGCTAAATAACATTTTAACATATATTTTAAAAGCATTAGTTATGATAACATATCTGGAACCCAGAAGTTAGTACGCTGAAGTGTACTAAATCACTCTTTTTATATTTTAAAAAATAGCAAATTAAGAATGAAAAAACAAAGAAATATATATATATATATATATATATATATATATATATATATATATATATGATTTATTGAACGCAAATTCAAAATATATCATTTTATTGTTTTAATATGTAATAATATACTGCTATGATAATATGAAATTGGTACTATCTGGCTTTGAACAATGAGTTTAATATCTTAGTGAGCCAATATTGGATATAAATTGATTTAGTACTGTTTAGTTCTAATTTTGTATTTTTTTTTTTTTTTTGCTTAACTTCTTAAGTGAGTAATGTTAGATAGAAAGAAAACTCTTGCATGCTTGTAATAGACAATAAATGAAATGAATAGATAGATGTGATAAGGAGTTAACGCATAATGTCTGATTAAAAAATTAATATCATGATTCTAGATATTGTGTTATATGATTCTAACATATATTTTGAAACAAGTATTAAGTTTGACATTATCCTAACCTGAGGACTAAATAGCTGAGAACAAAATAGTTTTCGTTATCATAAAAAGTAAAAAAGCTTGATGTAGAAAACATTTAAAATGTGATTTTTTATAAAACATATACTTAACATGCTTTGGCTCAAGAATCCATATATATTAATTTTTTAACACAATACAAACTTTTTATATTGAAATTAAAATATTTCATTTTATATTATATATATTTTACAAAAGGAAAAGTATCAATAGTAAAAAAAGTATATTTTGTATAATTATCATAAAAACAAAACAAAAATGTTCTTTTTACCTTCTTCCATTTCCTGATCTTGAACTATACAAGCTACTTCTGATTCTCCATTCATAGGACTGGTATCATTACCATCACCTCCACCATCATTTGGTGTTTCTAAAAGATTTAACTTTGTTAAAATGTGTGCAACAATATCATTTAAGCGTAATAATAACTTTTTTAAAAAGATGCGCTAGTTTTATTAAAAAATTTAATAGTGACTTGAAAAGGAAAGATGACATTACTTGCACATAATTATTACTTCAAGTCAAATATACATCTACCTTAAAAATATTTTTTTATCTATAACAAAGAATTATACAATTTACTTATTGCTTAATAATAATCTTGTAGTAAATGATGTACAAAAATACTCATATAATAATTTATGCAAATAATGAAAAATACTATGTCATATTCTAATTCCTTATTATGACATCAAAAACAAATGAGTATTTCTATCAAATGAAAGACATAATTAGATATATTCAAATTTCTGTATATGTATTGATTAATTGACTGAACTTTTCCAAATATTAAATATTTTTACTAATATATATATACAACACACACAAGCACTTTGTTTTATTACAAATAAAAACTTGCATATATATAACTGCATGCACTTTTAAAAGGTATATACGTGCACAAAATTTATAATAAAACACCTGTAATAATACACAAAGTTAAATATATTTTCATAAATTTCAAAATGAGAATGTAAACGCGTTTAAGTCAATTTAAAATTCGACTAAACAAACAAAGTAAAAATTAACTATACCTCCTTCTTGTGTATCCATTTCTTCAACTTCATTAACCTGAACTGGTGCCAGGTTGAGCTGTTTAAGGTTCTCCTGATCGTTAACGTGGTTCATTGCAATACCGATATTGATGGTCGTTTTGATTGTGCCGGGAACCTCGTAGGCGGCTTTCGCCGTCGAGGTTACTTCTGAAATTAATTTAATTGGTGCAATCACAAACGAATTTTTAATGAAAATCGAATGCTGTTGTTCAATATACTGGTTATTTTCACTAAAGACAAACGATTATTGTTCAAGAAAATTCGATTGCAGGAATTGTTCGATTCTAATTATGGTTGAATTATAATCACTAGAACGACTTAATAAGGATGTCGTTTCACCACACGATGACGACTAATATTTGCTTGCAATGACCCCGCTTTTTCGGGGGACGCCCACAGTATATATTCCACCCTTGGATGATATCTTCGTAATTCTTACGTTTCTCTTCTTGTCGTCACGACTTTCTTTTCTCACTCTTATAGCACCTATCTCGCTTACACTTTCCACTTTTTATTTCTTCACTTTTTCCTAACCGATCCGAGAAACGTTTTCCGTACCGCGGTACCGGCACGTTTATAGTTGTGAGTGTTGCGTATTTCTTACAAATTTCGTATTTTTGGAATTTAGATCTTAGTCTTTTCTTCAAACTGTCAATAACGCACTATACAAATAATTTTTTTTGTGAATTTTATTCTTCCAACCTTCTAACGTAACTATCAATACATTCAGCTGATCTTTTCACGGACAAAGGCAAAAAGATCTGCTCAGATGCTTCCTTAAATCTCTTTTACGCGAAAATAAACAAAATGGCGACGGATCATACTGTTCTACCGCTGGTCTGAACTGATCTCCATGCAATTTGTACAGATCACGAAGTTTTCATAACTTTTTAGATAGCATACTAAGTCGTACATTTCAATACACTACCGCGGGAAATACAAACAATCACACATAAGAAATAGACATATGACAGTTGTAAAACTTAAAAATTAAAAATCTTATTTTGATATAAGATACATAAACTGAAACAAACAATATTTTTTAAATATTAAGTGCATCTAAGATATTAAGAATACGAAAATAATTTGTGTTCTGTAAGGAAAATGGCGACGAAAATGAAGAGGTCACCACCAATCACTTTAATACTCCAACTGCTTCAGTGTTAATGCGCATTATGTCTAATTCGCATGAAACAAATTTTCATAAGATACAATCTATTGTACAACAGAATACAGTAACTAGATGACATAAGTATGTTCTCTCTGCGTATATTCATACTTTTGGTTCAATGATTTTGAATTTTCTATTGGGCAGAAAGAGCTGATGTTTTTCCATGCCATCTTTTGCAGTACAAAAAGTCATCGGACGAGAACCGGTATATCCTGACTAATATAGCTAATGGCTGTCATATATCAGTTGGTGGGGAGGGTTACAAATCTGACAAACTAATACCACGGTATACTAATACTTTCTATGTACTTGGTAATCTATGGCAATGCGAATGCACTTGTACAATCGTGACACTAAAGTGTAATGCATGTTCCTTATAAATACATTCTACTTTTTAGACGTAGTTTGTTCGTAGTGACATAGTGTGTAATATTAACAAAATTGGGTACCATGTTTTTGATATTCTAAATATTTATCATTATCACTGTTTCTTTATTTTTTCTTAGTGTGCGTATGATCTATAAAGTTTATATTACTAAAAAGAAAGCAATATACAATATCGTACCTCTTTGTAATTGGTAAACCGCTTGACATTTTAATTAATTAATTAGTTAGAAAAATTATTAGAAGTAATAATTCTTGAAAATAGTTTTAATTGCTGTTTTTTAATTATGAAGCGTATTTAATTATTCGTTAAAATTCAAAAGATTAAACTTAATTCAAAAATAACTGAATACATATCATTATCAATATAAAAATGTTTTATTCCCATATGTTAAAACACAAATTTCAAAATATTTTTATAATTTCGTTTGTTAATACTTAACATTAATATTATATTAGTATTTTTATTAATATAGTATAAGGGGATGTAAATCTTTGTACATACAAAACACTTTACTACTTCTTTTGGTATTTAACAATTGGTGTTCCTTTGGTAATTTTTTCATGAGTAATTCTTTTATTGCTTTTAAAATTCATATTCTTTTTTATAATGTTAAAGAACCATGAAAATCTTCAAATGTTTTATTTAAATATCGATCAGAGAATCCTAATTTTAAAATGTTAGTAGTGCAAATATGGAACATATGTGTATGCTCTCTTAACAAGTGGTACGCTTCTGAATTTATATGCGATTGTTCATTTCTTTTTTATAAGTACTTAAATTTCATTTAGGATAAACATTTTTTTAAGAACTATATTAATATATTTTTCACACTTTTTGAAAAATTATTTTCTGTATGAATATCATTTCCAATATATTAGTGCCTAAAAAAAGAGTAATTTAAAAGACATTTTTATTAATATTTATAAATCTATTATACCAAAGTAAAGACTACTGAGCAACAGTTTTGAACATTCACTTTTTGTAGGTTTTAAAAACGTATCTTGTATTAAATCAATTGATGTGCTCTAAAAAGTAGGTTGATATGATTTATTTTAATGTAAATAACGAAAATTGCTATGTTTTAAAATAATGTATTTATTTTTATTAACTAGCAATAGCAAATTCTATCAAGAATATTTATTTAAAGTTTTATGAATTATAATTACTTTAATTTTTCAATAATGTCAATCAATGTTGTATTGTGATCATTACTTTCATTGATTGAAAATAAACCACTGATATTTTCACTATTACTATAAATTCTTTTGAATATGCATTTAATACATTTGGTACCATAAAATTAAAAGTAAAATAGTTTTTCTAGTTCTGTTTTTTTCTTTAACATTAAAAAAATAAATGTATATTAAATACTTTTAGATAGTGAAACCATATTCACATAATTCATTGTGGAAATTTGTATCTTTAATACTTATTTATTTCACTATATCATACAGCAATTGCAATTCACAAACACTTTTAAAAATATATAATTTTGTAATTTCATATTCATCAAATCAAAATGACTAACAAATTATTAAAATAAAATAATATTGAAATAACTTTGCATTTTCTTTCAGACAATGTTTGTCTTTACTTCTGCTTGGTGAATGTTTTATTGGCAATATATTATCTTAGAGTCTTTACATCTCCTTAGGTGAATAGTTTTTACTATTTAATAGATTTTGTGGCTTTTAATTACAACAACTTGGATACGAATAGACAAAACATATATTCTCTGTAATGTAAGGATGGCTACAATATACACAGAACTTGTTTTAACAAATAATATTATCGTCGGATTTCTCTCTTCGCGTTCTCTCAAACACGTCTCTAACATAATGCGCTGTCTTCAGGCTTTCCCGAAAGTTTTATTGGGAATGTATCCCCACTTTGTATTTTCGGGAAAAACAAACTCGTCGACATTACGAGCCTGGAAACTATCAACTAACAAGGGATATTACCCAATCGACAATCGCCGATTTTTATGCACTTTGAGTATGATATAGAACGTAAAAAAATATTTGACACGTATTTTTTTTTTATCGGCCATCATCCATGCTGAAGGGGAGAAAATGGCCCCTAAAGTTGGGGTTGCAAAACATATTTTCTCGAATATCTCAGGAACTATTAGGCCTAGACAAAAAATTAAAAGTGCAAATTTTTCTGTTTTAGAAGGCCAATAATATGGCGTAAGTGGATTTTTGAAAGATTTATTTGTTTAAAAAATATGTAAAAAATTAACATTTTGCAAATTTTTTTAATAAAACTTTGTACTATTTTAATCAAATTTCACATATGTAAACTATAGGTCAAAAGACAAAATACGGAAAAATTGGAATTTTTAATTTCGCTTATGGAAAAAATATTATTGTCGTTGAAGTTATACGTAAATTTTATTCTTTATACCTTCCGTTCGGTGCACGACTGATTTCTATACGTAATATTCTGGAAATTGTATTATATTACATTTTTTACACTAACTTATTTAAAAAAAGAATTTGAAGGTCCAAAGGTGCCTCTATAAAAATATGCTGTTCGAATCAGATATCCTATTTGATTCGCGTTATGGGTGCGTACTGGTGACAGTATTCGACGCACGGAAGATCTTAATTAAAGGAATTGCATCTGTCGATCAAGAATTGCCTCATGATTGTAAAATATATAGTAACACTGAAATTATAGTTTTTTTATAATTTTCAAAATTATGTCTTTTATTTTGAAATGATTTTCTAATGTATTATAAACGGTAGTAAACGTAAAAGATGTAACGATGTTATGCATTATGAAATCGAAACGGATATCAGTATTTGTCAGCGTATATTTTGTAAAAGTGACATAATTTTAATTTGATTGAAACTAAAGTCAACGGGATTATCAAAATGTTCCAGTCTGCTACTGATGCAACCATACCGTAACCATGCGTACTTAAACAGTTTTTTATATCTAGGTGCGGACAATTGATTATGAATTAAAGGACACATTTTAATAATTATGTCCCATGCCTGTACGTTAATTTGTAAATCTATCGTAGACACAAAATTTGATATTTCATTCGCGAAATTTTTCCATATTCTATAACCATATTTACATCAGAAGGTTGTATTAATCCAGCAGCGATTTTTTAATACTTAAAACTGTCGAATAATAAAAGTTTTATTCGACGATACGATATTTCTTATCAAAATTGAAAAAAATTAAAAAGTTATTAAAAAAGTGAGATTTTCAGAGTAACCCAACCTAACAATATATATTTTACAATCGTGAAGCAATTCTTAATGAACAGATGTTATTCCTTTAATTGCATGTATTCTACATCAGTGCTCGGATTTAGTTGCACTTTTCGGGCCGATTTCGGAGTCGACGCCTACCGTTCCCCTACTCCCGCGCTCGACTGCCCACGTGACGCGGTGTGCCAGGGACGTCGTACGATAGATGCGCCGCCTCTGAAAAGGTTGAAATGTATTTAATATACTACCTAACGAGTAAATAGGTTTCATTCATATCTGTTACGTAATTGTATGATTGAATGAAGTAGAAATTACTTCATTAGGAAATAGAAATTACAGTGTTCATTCTACATATATAAGCAAAAATGTCCTTTCCGATATAAGCAAAAATGTTATCCCCACCACTGAGGGGAAGACCCCTCGAGACGCCCGAGGTTCGCTCGCCGGGAAATGTAACGTGACCCGGGTATTAGTGTATTCGTGAGACAATACCAATGCAAATATAAAACTTTTTTATTTTTGACTTTTCCGTTATTAAACTTTTACCAATTAATTCTTGACATTTTTCCGATTAAAATGAGACCAAACATGATATAATTTGGACTATATTTACTGGTTTAATTGACGATAAAAGTTTCTCACGTCGAAAAAGATAGCGAGTCAAAAAGAAAGAGACGCTACCGATCATGGCAGACGGCAAAGATCAAAAGTCTGTTCGATTGTTTGCAATACTTGAGCATTGCTAATTTTTTTATTTTTCATCCATTTTTTTATATAACTTTTTCCATCATATTCGTGACGTTTTCCTGATTAAAATGAGACCAAACACGACGTAATTTGAGTTATATTTACTTGCAATATCTTATTAGAGTAAAATCATCGATGTACGCGTAACACTTGAAAATACAAGTAAATATGTCCCGAAGTATGTTGTGTTTGGTCTCATTTTAATGAGAAAAATGTTACAAATATGATGGAAAAAATTTCAACAAAAAAAAGTCAAAAATAAAAAAGTTTTATTCTTGCATTAGGAGTGTCCTTCTAGTAGGTCACTGTTTGTTTACGTTCGGTCTCCTTCGCTCGAAATGTAGCACCTTTACGATATACGCAAACGGCGACCGTGATATTTTTCTCTTCTGTCCTTTTCTACGTTCGGCAAGACATCAATCAATGTAGGACCTGTACGATATACGCAAAACCTCAGACCCGAAAGATTTGCTTATACAGGGTGTCCCGTAACTAGTGTTACTCCCTGAAAGGGGTGGTAGAGGACGTCATTCTGAACAAGATTTTCCTTTGCAAAAATGGGGTTTGAAGCTTCGTTTTTGAATTATTGAGCAAAAACATGGACCAATCAGAGTGCGAGGATTTCGCGCGCTCAGAAGCGAGAGCGACAGCTTCGAAAATGACAGTTGATCGTGATCATGAACAAGCGTATCAATACCACGTCGGTATAACGTCGGTATATCGTCGGTATAACAGGAAGCTATTAGGTAAAAGTTAAATCGAATAATGAATTAAGAAGTTAAGAATAGTATTAAATTCTTTGTAATTCATGAATGAGAGATAAACCAATTAGTTGTTTACCCAGACCAAGTATATTGTATTTATTTTACGCCTTTGTAAGAAAAATCAGGAAAGAACGAGCGGGATAGGAAGAAATAACGAATTAGATGCAATTTAACTATTGGATGTCTCGTTTATTTCTGTGATGTGTTGCCACGATCACAGACTGCACAAGAATGCCTCCTCGGCAAAACCCTGGCCGTGAGGACACCAACGTTACCGTGGCCCTTAAAAACTATACATTGTATTCTAGACTCATAAACTTTCCCTTGCGCCCCGGACAGCTCTCTGACGAAGCGCACATGGCTTACTCTCGTCCGATACATCTATCTAAACTCTAAATTTCTAACATTCGGCCATACTGACATTAGGTCTGTCCTCAGACCTCACAATTACCTTCTATTTTCCTTCAACTCAACACTCGTTACATTACATAAAACCAGTCCTCGATCAACAACATTATATCTATGCTCTGCTCAACATTCCCAACGACACTAACAAGGAAACATATCGAACCGCGACACACCGATTTTAATGATTGTAAAAATAATGATATTTTTAATAAAACTGCTGATTGCCCCTCTTCACAGGAGGTGATGTTACATTATACGTATATCTAATAAACATTGCAACAAACAAAAAATTCCAAAAACACGTATCCTCTATTTTTGTCCATAGTTTACGTACACGAAGTTGCAAAAAAATACATCAATATTTAGTGCAAAAATTTAAACAAAAATGATAAATTTTTTAAATATTATTTAAACAAATAAAGTTTCTTGAAATTTTTTTACGCACAAAAATTTTCTATCTAAAGACCAACAATTTACAAAAAAAAGAATTCAATTATCTTCTTTAGTTCCGGAGATATTCCCAAAAACATGGTTTCAACCCCCAACTTCGAGGGCTATTTTCACCCCTTCAATGTGAACGATGGCCGATAAAAAAAATACGTGTCAAATATTTTTTTGAGAACTATCTTTCACATAAATTTCATTAAAATCGGTGTGTCGCGGTTCGATATGTTTCCTTGTAAGACATCGTCATGTCCGTACATCGTTTTTTTTTTCCTTTTTTCTGACTCGTGACGACACTAAGACACCGTCGTGTCCGTTCACCGTTCATCTTTAACATTTCTGGCGGCACTAAGACACCGTCGCGTCGTGTCCGTTCACCAACCACTTTTAACATTTCTGGCGGCACTAAGACACCGTCGTGTCCGTTCACCGACCAGCTTTAACATTTCTGACGACACTAAGACACCGTCGTGTCCGTTCATCGTCCACCTTTGGCGCTCCTGACGACACCGAGACACCATATTGTCCGTTCATCGTCCATGGCCTAAGATACTTTCGTATCCATGCTCAGCCCCTTTGACACCCCTCGTATCGCAGCGTCCACAGTCCCAATTCTTCTACGCTGCCTCTATCGCAATTCCAAACAATCCGATCGCTTCCGCAATCCTCGTCCAGCAGAGCCCATTGCCACTGCTCGATGGAGTTTGCCCGGTCACCTGGCAAACGTCCCCTCTGGCACCCCTACCCTCTTCCATGCTCACATCGCCTCAGCCTTAAGCTTTCGGTGGTTTCTCCTTTGTCGACTGTGACAAAATCAACCAAAGGTGAGATACCATACCACTACATTATTCTTCAACAATTGTACGGTGTTCAACACCCAAATACAATCTTGAAACGAGCTAAAACAATAACATTAAGCGATTTTCACTCCCTTGAAAATCTGATCCCCTTGAACCGCAATCCAAGATTTGATCTTATCGGCCGCCACGATTGTTCTCAACCGCTTTGATCCCTCTCTCAAATCTTCAACATCATACCGATCGTTCGGCAACACTACCTGAATCCGAAACGGTCCCTTAAACTTCGGCAACAATTTCCGACTTCCTCCTGTCGCAGGCTCACTAGTTATTTGAACTAGTACCAACTCACCTACTGTATACTTACGAGCCTCCTTCCGTATACGATCATACCGTTCTTTCTGTGCCTTTTGATCCTCCGAAATATGTTTACTAATCTCTTCTCTGAAAGCATGCAAATCCAACCGATCCATTTTTTCACGGACAGCGCTGAGTATTACACCTTCAACTACTGTCTTTACATCACAACCAATTAATGCCTTAATTGGAGTGGTGCCTATACTCTTGTTGTGCATGGTGTTTATTGCGCTTTGCACCTTCTTAACCTGCACCTCGCAGTCCCGTGGGACCATTAACAATGGTCCTATTGTAACGCTTGCATTGACCATTCGCCATTTAAGTACATGCTTAATGCCGTATGTTTGATACAACAACCTAAATCTACGTGACGTGAAACTTGTTCCACGATCACTTATAATTCGTGTCGGCACTCCAAACAAATACATAAAATTCATTAATACTCTCTCGGTTTGGCGCGTTTTCTGACTCTTCACCGGTTCCACAATCGTAAATTTTGTAAACGCGTCCACCAACACAAGCAAGTATTTGTTCCGTCTACGACTCGTTTCAAATGGTCCCACATGATCAATATGTACCGTATGAAATGGAACCGGTACCTTCTCTATCGAATTCAACTTGCACTGCTTCTTTCCTGCCGTATGTTTATAATACGCACAACTCAAGCACGCTTTAACATACTTATCCACGAACCGTCGCATACCTGCAAACCAATAATTTTGCTGGATCCTCTGCAACGTCTTTTCTGTACCCAAGTGCCCTTTTTTTTTTTTTTTTTTTTGACGCGGGGAAATCTTGCATAGACCCCCCCACTCTCCGGGGGAAGAGTGAGGGGAGTGTGAGATTCCTACTCACTAAAACCCCCCGGTGGTTCCCACCCCATCGGACGGATGGCCGAGGCGACCAGTGCCTACTCTTATCCCCGGCCATCCCCGTCAACGCTGTAGCGCCTCTTCTCGGTCATCAGAATGTTCCCTCCTCTGTGCTTAAAAACACCGTCGGCCACGTAACCACGCCGCAGCTGACTCGCCCAGACCGCGTGCCCTGCAACTTCGAGCCCTCGCTCGAAGCTCCTGCGGCCTTGACAGGCACCAGCTGTGGGTGCTGGTGTTGTTGTGCCTGCCAACTAACTCCCCGGACGAAGTAATGGCTGCCGCCTACTTCGTTCTTCCCTCTTGACGTGGGCGGCCGCGACTTGGCATCCTCTTCGGTGGTCGCTCCTTTCTGCGCCTGGGCTTGGGGGCGCACCCGCGAGCCCCCAAGCGGTGATTGGCCGGCCGGCCAAGGTCGCGGCATAGCGGGCAAGTTGTAACGTCCGCACTGCATTCGGCTGCATTGTGGCCCTCTTCGCCGCAGTTATAGCATAAGTGCGATCGGTCCTGTTCCTGACCGCACAGTGCAGCTGCATGTTCCTTGTATAGGCACCGATAGCAGTGCATGGGCCTGTGGGGTAGCACTACGACTCGGCCAGTGGTCCATCCCACCCTTACCTTTCCAACTTCTTCGATTTTTCTCCCTGCTTCTAGGGAGCATCTCACCCAGAGGGTTCCCAGACTCCTTGGGGTCCTCTTAATCTCTCCCACACGAATATCGTCAGGAGAGCACTGGCCTATCTCGACGAGAGCCGCTTTCACCTCCTCTTCCGTCGCAGCGTCGTCCAGTCCTAACACTCTGAGCTCCACAGTTCTTGTGGGCTTTCTAAATATCACTTCGGATCCCTCGAACGCTGGTTGGAGGCGCCGTAGGAGTTCCTCCGCTTGTTTGTGTCCATCTGGGCCGGGGATGCCCAGAATCATGCCACCGGTGGCGGACTTCTTCACCTTAAATTCTCTTATTCCGATCTCTTGGATTTGTTCCGACGGAACAACCTCTGTCGCCTTCTTCATGGCCACGCTGTAGGTAGTCTTTGCGCCCTGAGGGATGGTCAGGGTTATGGCAGCCATCACTGGAGGCCTAGGCACCTGTACCTTTTTAGGTGGCGGCTTCTTCTTCGGCGCCGCCTTGGGAGGCCTGGGGTTGGCCTGGCGGGTCGCCGACATAGAGGGCGCAGCATGTGCAGCTGCAGCCGCCGCTTTCCTCTCCATTCGTTTTGCCTTACGGCCAACTACCTTCGCCCAGGTCTCCGGGGCAAGGGTCCTCTTCGGCCTTTCTGGCCTAGAAGGTTGGGGTGCTGGGGTGGCATCCCTCCTTTCTTCAGTCCTTCCTAGTGAAGGAACCTCCTTGGGTGGGGCGGCCTCCTTGCCCTTGTTGCCCCTGACCTCCTCAGTGAGGTCCTTCACCATCGCCGCTAGGTTGGTAACGAGGAGGCTGAGCTGCTCAACCTCCCTGCTCTTCGGCGGCTCTTGCTGTCTCGGCTCCTCGATGTGAGAGACCTCAATGTGAGGCTCCTCGATATGAGGCAGCATTGGTTCTTCACCACAGGCCTCCGGTGTTGGTGATAACGGCCGTTCCTCGGCTTCCGTCGCCCTCCTTTTCAGTGTCTGTTCCTCGATAGGGGAAGAGCACTGGCTGGCTCTCCTCTTCCTTGGGGTCAAATCCGGCATCATCGGACGTGGCAGTGAGGGGGCATATGGTGCCGTTAGAGCCGCTCTCTCAGTCAGCTCCCTCCTGAGGTTCTCCGTTTCCCTCTTCATCTCCTGCATTTCCTTGCGGAGAGCATCGACGTCCTTCTGGAAACGCATATTGTTGGCCTCCGACATCGCAAGCGCCTCCCTTAGTTCCCTAATCTGGGTGGCGTCTTGTCCCGCTGACTCAAGCCTTTTGCCCAGTTCCACGGCGTAAGCCTGAGCCGTGTTAGCGAATTCTCTTAACATACGCACAGAAGTTCCCTTCATATTGCGGGAACCGGCTGCTACTCTCCTCACGTTATCAGCCGTTCGCAGCATCTCGGCCACCAGGTCTGGGACCGGTTGCCACTTAGCCTCCATCATGAGGTCAACCATCTCCCGCAGGGGTCGGGCCGACCTACTCGGTTGTGGGACCAGCGTGCTAGGATCAAGGATCCACAGCTCCCGCTGGAGCTCCAACTCCTCACGGAGCGCCTGGTTGTGGCGCTCCTTCGCCGCCGCCAAACCGACATACTCGCCAGTAGTTCGGGGGCGTCCTCTTCTCTCGACGCGGGTCGGAGTACTCCTATCCGACCATGAAATGTCGAGGGACACCTCGGAAATGTCGCTTTCAGCATCACTGTCTTCGTCAGCGATTCGGGTACTCCTGGACGGCAGTCGCCTTTTAGGAGCGGGGGCCGGGGCGACGAACGCGCTAGCCTCCTGCTGGCGTTGCTTTTCGGCCCACCTCCGTCGGGTACCTTCTCATGCACCGTGCGGGAAACCTCGGAATCTGTTGTGCACGGGGTTTGATCCGCACTACTTCCACATCCGTCCCCTTTGTCAGGGACTTTTTCGATCCAATCGCGGTTGCGATTCAATCTCCCGATGGACGGCGCCGATGTGTTACATCTAGCCACCAGAATTCTCACGGTGGGCGTGCTGACACTGGGCACACTCTGCGTCTCCCGCTTCATTGGCACCCCATCAACCTTAGTCTCCTTAGTTTGGCCGCTTTTTTCGTTGTCGGCCGCAACGTTAGGTTTTGTTGAAGTTGAAGCATCCATATTCTTCCCACGAGTGTGGTCGGAAATAATGTCCACCCGGGCAGAGCCGCCATACCCGGGTAAACCCACTTACTCGGGGGGGTCGGCAGGTACCCCCCGAGGGACCGTTAGAGACTGCCCAGTTTTACGTCTCGGCAGCCATGCAACCCTCGGCACGGTTGTCCTACACACCTTGGTTTGAGACGACCCCCCAATCCCCATCGCCACCTTTTCGTTCCTCCGTGCGAACCTGACCGGCATGGTAGTACCTGCCAGGGTCCGAAGACCCCGCCGGTATAGCCTTGCACATCATAGGAACTACTTTGGGAACGACCCCCTTTTATGCGGGCTCATACCGCAGGCAGGGAATACCATGGCCGTATTCCGCCCCGCGACCACACAGCGGATTTTTTATAGAGGTTTACTCCTCGCGGGCCAGCCGGTTAAGGCAAGCCCCCCGTTCCTGCGAAACGTGACCACAGGCTTACGGTGTGAGCATGAGCCCCCCCCACTTGGGGACCCGCCGTTCTCCCGTTAGCATAGAGGCCCTCGGCCTTGGGTAGCCAATCACCGAAGTGATCGACTACCGAAGGCGCAGTTCCTCTATCCCAGCGAACACCACGTGGAGGTGGGAGATCCGACTTGTGCCACCCCGGCACCAGTTCGTCCGCCGTACCCAAGTGCCCTGCATCATCATGGCATAACCTGCAAATCTGTAATCTCGCCGCCCTCGGCACAACCCAAACCATTTTATCAGCTGACAATCGACGATACAATTTATTTGCTTTTAGCACATATTCTTTTAAAATAGTGCTTAGTCTCGGCAGACTTGTCCTTCCTTTCCAATATAGTCCTGATGCGCAACAACTGCTCATCCTGCAATTGAGCTGCAATAATCCATTCTGCCTCTGTAATATCTATATGAAAAACTTCAAGTACAATCAGTTGAGGATTCCGACTAAGTGCATCCACATGCGCCATCCGTGATCCTGGACGATACACAATTTCAAAAGTAAATTCTTGGACTTCCAGCCACCATCGTCCTATGCGTGGCAACAAATCCTTCTTCGAAAACGTGGTCCTCAATGCATTACAATCAGTAACTACCTTAAAAACCACAGCCATTGTTTCCAATTTATACGAATGATAACATCGTTGATCCGCTGTTGTCTGTTAGCTAAAATAGGCTGCCAAATTCCCATTTTCCTGCAACTGCAATAACATTGCCCCAACTCCCAATGAACTTGCATCCGTGTGCAATTCGGTAGGTAATTTTGAATCGTAAATACGTAACAGCGGTCGTGTTACTAACTTCTCCTTGACCTGGCGAAAGGCCTGTTCCTGAGCCCCTCCCCATTTCCACGGTACACTCTTCCGTGTTAACCGTGTCAAATGCTCAACGATCGCAGCGAAATCCTTAATAAACTTTCGAAAATAACTGGCCAACCCTAGAAATTGGCGTACCTGCTTTACGTTTGTCGGCTGTAGCATTCCTTTTACCGCTTCTATTTTTCGTTGTCCTGGCCTCACTCCTTGCGCGCTAACCTCTCGACCTAAGTATTCAATGGTTTCTTTAAAGAACGAACATTTTTCCAACCTAAGAGTCAAACCATGTGTCCGCAAGGCCTCTAAAACTTCTCGTAATTTACTAAGACCTTCCTCAACCGTTTTCGATGGTATTATTTTCTGAGCGAGGCGAAGACTATACTTCGACTCATGTAATGCACTTTTCTCGATAACTATCATAGATAGAGCCTTGAAACGTCACACATTTCAAGATCTAAATAAAAACAACTTTAAGTTCAATATTGAACAAAATCGGATAAAAATTAAAGGAGTTAGACTTAATTTTAGCCCAGAACGAGGTCCTTTCACTAGAAATAGCAGAAATCTGGTCTTTTCTCCTTGGTGAACGTCTCATTAGACTATTTGAGGTCCTGAGAAGATCGAAAGGACCAGTTTAATTAGTTAGGCGAATATCTTTAGTATCCCGGCTTTTTCTCCAGAGGAATTAAGGAAGTGGCGCGTTAATCTTTTTGGCCTAGCATAGGTTCTGAAGACAATATTCGAGATACTTTTCCGAAAATTTAGAGACGATTTAGGAGTCTGGTTTCAAACAACTTTTTAATGGGGTTAGCTCTATTGGAGGAGATACTCAGGTACAGTATTCTCTCCGTAAATGTTAAAAAGATCTCTACCGTAAATGTTAAAATCGTATCCCCACTACTGGGGGATCCCCCTCGAAATCAGTCAAGAATGAAATACGATCGGTCGCCGAAACGACGAGGATCGAATATCGGTGAGACACAACTAATGCAAGCAAAGGAAAAGATTGTAACTTTCTTATTTCTTACTATTTTTTCATGAAACTTTTACTGTTGTATTTGTCTAGGTTTCCTGATTAAAATGACACCAAACATGATATAATTACGTTAACAATTGCGTGTATAACGAGTGATTAAAGTTATTAACATAAAAGAGGACGGCGAATGGAAAAGAAAGAGAAGCAGAAGGTTGACGCGTTCGGCAAACATGAAACACTCATGCGTCTTCTGTCTTTTAAATTCAAAAATCAAAATTCTTTATTTTTGGGGTTTCATCAATGAAGCTTTGATTATCGTATTCGTCTCGTTTTTCTGATTAAAATGGTACCAAACACGGTATAATTAAAATCATAATTACTTGTATAGCAAGCCTTTAGAAGGAATTCGCACCTCTACCGTAAATGTTACATCCCAAACTTTTATGGCTTGTTACATAAGTAATTACGATCGTAATCATATCGTGTTTGGTGTCATTTTAATCAGAAAAACGAGACAAATACGATGGTAAAAGTACCATTGACGAAAAACCAAAAATAAAGAATTTTCATTTTTAAATTTAAAAGACACAACAGGCACGAGTCTTTCATGTTTGCCGAACGCTCGAAACTCTATCCCTCTTTATCTTTTGTATGGCTGTCTCTTTCTACGTTCGGCACACTACAAAGAATGTAGGACCTACCGTAAATGTACAATCGAGACCGGCAAAAGTAACATTTACGGAGTGAATACTGTATTAGTAACAATAGTTTTTCGCTAATAACTCGAAAACTAAAGCTTCCCCTTAATTGCGGATAAGGAAGAAGTTGTTCAGAATCGTGCCCCTGATAACATATTAAAAGGACATTAAAATCGTCCAAAGTTGATTTCAAAACTTTTCAACAATTTTTCGCTAATATCTCGAAAACTAAAGCTTTCCGCGAAATTTGTATATGAACAAAATTGTTCAGAATCATGTCCGTGATAAGATATTAAAAGTGCACTAAAATCGAGAAAAGTTTATTTCAAAAGTTGCCGGTTTTTTTGCAATAACAATACTTTGCAATTAAAAAATGAAAAATTTTTTGATAATGGTACCAATGGGGAGTCAGAACCTACCAGATGCAAAAGGTTTCGTTCCGATCGGTCCATCCAGTTAGGCGTAATCGGCGGGCACACATAGGAAAAAAAAAAAAATACTGATCGAATTGAGTAACCTCCTCCTTTTTCGAAGTCGGTTAAATATGGATTACTTTTTAAAAATAATTAATAAATGTTCATGAATTATTTTGTTAAAATTATTGTTTCTAATAAAACTCATAGTTTTTTTATTGTTTTAAGTCATTTATAGGACATTCAGTTAATTTTGAAAATGGTCTAAGTCAATTCAGACTTTAAAAACATTTTTGTCTGAAATTCGCAAAAAATTTAATTTCATAATAAGTTTCCATTAATCAAAACTAATAAAATTCTAAATTAAAATATCGCATAATGTAAAAATATTTTTTAATTTACTTAAGTGCAATTCATTAAATATCTCAAAACAGGAAACATGTATATGACTTATAACCACTTTCATTATTTATTTATACAATTTTGGAATAATTGTCGTTCAACAGATCCTCGTTGCATGAGTTTCTGTGTTTATTTTTTCAAACGGTAAGTATCGGTGGATCGATCCGGTGACAATGATTTATTTTCATCATGACTATTTCTGTATCAACGGGTAAATTACATTTAAAATTGTTAATTATTCGATTTAAATTCTTATACGTTGAATGGAAAAGTTATTTAATTTTTCAAAAATGAAAATTTATATAGAATAATTTTCGGTATTTTGTCTATTATTTCTTTGCGATAACGAATAAACATATAGAATAAATTCGATTTATCCTGATTACGTGAGTAAGGACTAATTTCTTTATTTCTTATTCATGAATGAATGATAATTCAACAATAATTCAGATTTGTTTTTTCATTATTCAACTAACATCGATATGTTACAGTGAAACACCGAAATCTGGCGAATGTCGACTTTCACCGGTGAATGTCAACATTCACATAGTCGCTTGGTGTATGTCCGAAATATTTCCTAAATACTCTTATTTCTGACTTACACCGGTAAATGTCGACATTCACCATGCACTAATGGTGAATGTTGAACATGTCGGAGATTTATATTTTCTTCTCCGTAATTCAGTCGCTATAAAACGTCACAAGGGTGACCTAACTTTTTCTCCTTTTCGCAACTCTTTAAGCATACGTGTTCTTCCCCCGTGGCCTATTCTGTTGTGAGTTTCATATAGTATACTGAACAATTCTTCATTGGTAACATAATACTGTACATTCGTTTCCCCTGATTTCAATAGTATAATTAACTTCTCTTCGTCATTAATTTTTAAAACGTCAAAACGTTTTAATCGTCTGTAATCCAAAGGTGTGTTGCACTTAGTTTTAGCAAAAACCACTTCAGAAAGTATTTTAGAGTACTTTTCTTGAGAAAAATAAAAACAATTGTTTTCTCGTTTATCCGCAATTAATGCGTTTAACTTTTAAGAAAAAGGTCACGATTTACTGCAGTATCCATTCAGTATAAATTACGATGTCGGAAAAAAATTAAGAAAATGTTGCTCGCATCATCAAAGCTTGCATAAGACTGACAAAGCTGACTGACTCCCAGCAGAACACAGATTTTGGCGGGAGAGAGCCAGTCGCCTCTTTGTCGGCTCCTCTCTTTTGGACCTCCACCAGAGCGTATATGTGATTGTCGACATACACCGGTGAGGGTCCAAATGTACAAAAATGTAATGAAATATTCGATCTTTCACCGACGTATTTGGTATGTGTTGACATTCAATGGTGAAAGTCGACATTCTCCAATTTCGGTCTTTCACGGTAACAGATACACTTGTTTACAATGACAATCGGCTGTCATACTCGAAGATGTCGTTCATGCTGTCGTGCACTAGTGACAAAAAATTATGCAGAATCGTACTGTCTACAACCCTTTTCGGCTCTTACACTAGTTGTCAGGCACCCTGTATATACAATTTTTACACCTGTAGGATGGATTTTCGCAAGGATAACCGCAAAAGAAACTTCTCAAAGGATTCTGTGGAGAACACAAATATCCATATTTACTCATATTTGGTTTTATACAGCACAAACATAAAATTCCAAATCTGTCAATAAAATATACAAATATACAAGTACAATTTCACACATAGGAAACATCGCTTTTGGACGTTACAATAATTTTGAACAATTTACGAGGTCTGTCCCAAAAGTATCCAACCTTCTTTAATTTCTTCGCACCAGACAATTTTAGCGTCATTTGCCGGGTATGAGTATCAACTGCAAAGCTTTACGAACTCCCACGATATCGCAGTTTTCGTCGGGACGCCTTAGTTCATGTGCAACGTGCATTTCTTTACGAAGCGTTTTTTACGTTCGTCGCGTTCTGCTGTTGTGAAAAATGAGGAAAAGATCGGAGCAACGAATTTGCATCAAATTTTCCTTAAAACTCGAAAAAATTTGTGCGGAAACCATCGATATGATGAAGAAGGCATTTGGGGATGAGTGTATGAGGAGCACACAAATCAAAGAGTGGTATAAGCGGTTCAAAGATGGCCGCACATCTGTTGATAATAACCTACGCTCTGGGCGGCCTTCCACGACAACAAGACCTAATAATATCGAACGTGTGCGACTTGCGATCAACAAAAATCGTCGATTGACTGTGCGAGAACTAGAATGTGATCTTGCAATACCGAAAACTAGTTTTGGCCTCAGTTTTGGTCAAGCGGTGATTGGCTTCTTCATCACTATGACGCACCAGCGCATGCATCGAATCTTGTGCAACAATATTTGATGAAGCACAAAGTCATACAGCTCCATCAGCCTTCGTACAGTTCTGATGTAGCTTCCTGCGATTTTTGGTTGTTTCGAAGATTGAAAATGCCACTCAAAAGACACCGATTCGACGATAAAGAAACGGTCGAAACTAATACGACGAAAGCTCTAAAGGCTATTCCGAAAAACGAGTTCCAGGACTGTTTCCATAAGTGGAAAGGTCGTTGGCAGAGTATTCTACAATCAACAGGGGACTACTTCGAAGGATGCCACCAGCCTGATGACGCAGGATAACACCAGCAGAGAAATATGAAGGAAGGTCGGATACTTTTGGGACAGAGCTCGTATACTAGAGGCGTCCGGGAAATTCTTCCGTCCATTCCCTGGAAGGCGACCGGCGGATAATACAGCCGTTCTCTCCATTCCGAGGGCGGCTAGGATAGAATTCCCGTACTTTCCTCATTAGTAGGCGACCGACGGCGACTTCCAGCCGTTCTCTCCCGAAAATACGATAGACTGGACGACCGGCGGCGAGTTTCAGCCGTTCTCTCCCGAAAATACGATAGACTGGGCGACCGGCGACGAGTTCCAGCCGTTCTCTCCCGAAAATACGATAGACTGGGCGACCGGCGGCGAGTTCCAGCCGTTCTCACCCGAAATACTCTAATCTAGGCGACCGACGGCGAGTCCCAGCCGTTCTCTTCTATTAATGCGAACCAGAGAGTATTCTCCCACTTGCTCCCCCTGGATGGCGACCGGCGGTAGGTTCCAGCCGTTCTCTCCATCCCAGGAGAAGAGCAGAAGATGCTCTCTGGATTCCTTCGGGCGTCCGGGTGGTTCCACCGTCCATTCTCTGGCAGGCAACCAGCGGTAAGATCCTGCCGTTCTCTCCATACCAGGGCGGCCAGTTAAGAGCCCCCATACTCTCCCGTGACTCTAGAGGACGACCGTGGTATTTACCTCATTCTCTCCCAAAAGATCTCAGTAGGAATCTGCCGTGATCGCGGCTCCGAAACCGATATTTATATTACCGCGTTGCTAGAGTCCGCGGACAGTCAACAACGTTCGCGAATATTCGGCTCGATTCTCGATGCGAGCTGCTCCGTTTCACGAGCCGGTCTTCTAGATTGTTCCAGACGATCGAGAACGATCGGTGTTGTTACACATCTAATTTAAAATTCTTTCATTAGATATTATTTAATGAAATAAATACATCAATCAGGTTGTTAATAATATACTTTAATTGGTATTTAATAATTTCAATATTGATATGGCAATTTAATAATAATTTAATTCCAAATATGTTTTCTGTCCTTTTGCAATTATTGCGCACACATCGTGCAGAGGCATAGGCTAAGCGTCGAAGCGCGCGCTATTAAAAATATTACATGTAATGTTTTATATTTTTTAACCGACTTCGAAAAAGGAGGAGGTTACTCAATTCTCAAGAGAAGGGTAAGGAGATGGCTCCTACCTTTTTGCGCAGGTATATCCAAAAATACTCCACGCTGGGGCGGCGGCGACAAATAATCCACGCAGGCAGGCTCACACACACAGTACAAGAAATAAGCAAAAAAAAAACGGAACGCACTATTAATAGTTGTCACACACAAAACTAAAACGCGAGACGCAAAAGAAAGGAAAAGAAACAAAATTTGGCTTTTAATTATTAACGGGGCTTTGGCGAAAACGACTCGACGTGATTACGCGGCGGCTCGCTTGCTTCTTTTCTTCCTCGTGATCTTCTTCCCCGGTTCGTGGTATTCCGCCACCCCGAGGATTTCGGCGTCGAGGATGGGCCATTCCACTGCGACGTCTGGTGGCCAGGTCCTGGGGCCCTCTCGAGGTAGCAGTTGGGGGTGGCTCGTACCCAGGCCTGGCGTTTCCTGGTGGTGGGCTGCCGGTCGCCCCCACGGAGGGTGACGGGGTGGCGCCGCGACCGGACAGCCGGTGTCTTCCTTGATGGACCGATCCCGCGCCTCCGTCGCTCAGGGAGAGGTTCCTCCGCGACCGGGGACGACGACGGTTCCTTCCTGGTGGCTGGAGGGTAGAAGGGGGGAGGACAAAACCGTGGCGCGCGAATACAAAAAAAATGCTCGAAAAAGAAAGACAAAAAAAAACACACTCATACGCTCACTCATTCCTGCCCCAACGGCGAGGGGGTCCGCTTGGGCGGAGGAGTGGGGCTGGCAATTCGGGGGGATCCTCGTAACGAGGCATAACCAAAGAAAAGAAAAAGGCTAATCAACTAAATGAAAATATGCCTCGTTACAGTAAGAAAAAGAATTACTCAGGAAATTATAACGAGATTAATGTTACGTCATTGCTTAAGCTTTCTCTGTTTTAGAAAGAAAATGAAAACTGTGGTTTTCACAAATAGAAATTGCATTCACTATTTCACAAATTTCAAGCGATAAGATTAAACTCAGGTACACAATTCTCAATTTAGATCACACAGTTTTACCACTTGTATCAGATATATTGAGTAATCCTCTAGAAAAAGGATATTCGAAGATGGCGCTGTGAATGTAAGACGTGTTTACAACCCGGGAGATTAAATTTAAAGGTTTTCGAGTTTATTGAGTGTTTTGGGAGTGTTAGAGGTGATTAAAAGCGTGAGATAACGTTTATAAACGTTAGGCATATTAAAATTTAAGTTTTGTGAACATTTTGGGCTAAATTTAGGTTATTAGAAAATATATTAGTATATGAAGGATAGAGGACCCCACGGGCGGACGGGCGCCGGGGGAACTGGAGAGAGCGAAAAGTCAAATATAAAATTTAAAGCAAAGAGTAAGAGAGAATGTAATTGGAAAACCGAGGAAATGTTTTCGGATGATTAATAAGAGTCAAAAAGATTGTGATGAAGAAAAGAGTAAAGGGGAAGGAAGGGAAGCAAGGATAAAAGAAACAAAAGAAGAGTTTGGGAAATCAAAGCTCAGGAGCTTGCAGTCTGAATGGGCCTTGGAATATCTAGCTGAGGCTGAGGAATCAGTTGTCAAGGCAATGCAGAAGGAGATGTTTAGGGAAAAATTTGTATTAAGCAAGGAGAATAAGGAAGAATCTTATAAGATAGAGATAGAAGAGGAAGCAGGAGGTAGAAAGAGAATGAGAGAGATAGAAGCGGAAGACGAGGCAGGAAGTGGAAAGATTGCAGAGAGGAAGAAGAAAATGGAAATTAAGAAGAAAGGGGTAGATATAGACGTCACAACTCAGGTCAGTGAGACTATGGCTGACGGAAATGCTCCAAAAGAAGCAGGGGAAAATCCCCTTTATGATGACGATTGTGATTTCGAGGAGTATGTTGTTGGATGTATTTTAAGAAAAATAAATTCAGGGAAATTTAAAAAAAATAATTTAATGAAGCTATATAGATTTGTTCAAGGTACTGGGATGAAAATTATAACTTTTAGAATGACGAGTTTTAATAGAGCGGAGGTTTTCCTCAAAAAGAAGGAGGAGGCGAATAGCCTACTCAGCAAGTATGGAAGAAGAGGTGGTCTTGTGTCGACGCTAGCTACGTTTTGTTCCTGATAGGATGAGGTTTAGAAAAGGAGTAGTTTAGGATTGGGATAGCTCCACGGAGGAGCTGCAAAAGTCATACCGGGGCAACCTAGTTTCGTGGCAGAAAGGATTAAGAAGAAGAGGTTCGTGGATAGTAAGCTGACCTGGGAAGCGACAAGATTGATAATGGTTGTCTTTAGAGGCAATTCGTTGTCAACTAGACTTTTTATAGGTCAGGGGCACGTTTTAGTAAAAGTTGAGCCGTTTGTAGAATCGGTTAAACAGTGTTTTTGGTGTTATAGATTTGGGCATATTCAAGTTGCATGCAGGGCAAATAAGAAATGTATGATGAGTGAGGAAGATAAACACGGGGAGTGTAAAAGAAATACCAGAAAGAGGCAGCAATTAAAAGAATTATGGCATATAGAAATGTGGCTTTTGATACGGCGAAAAGTATTTACGCAAGATCAATGGGAAAAAAGGAAGAGAGATTTTTTGAAGATGGTCAATTGGGGGTAGGTGGAATGGACTTCCCTGATTTAAAGAAGGCAAGGAAAGTGGATATGTGGGAGAAAAGGGAGATTCCCCTAGATAGAGAAAAGAAAAGGATAGAGAAAGGGAAAAGGGCAGCAGGGATTTTAGGAGGTGTAGGGGATAGGAGAAGTTACAGCTCAGTAGCAGCTGAGTGGCTAACAAAGAGAAGCCCCCAGAGAAACGATCCAGGAGAAAGAAGAATTGCAGAAGGGTCGCAAAGTCCGAAGAAAGGGAAGGCGTTAAAACCAAGATGTGTTATCGAAGAGGAAGAAGGAATTAAAATGGGTAATAGCTTTGGAATTCTGAATAGGGTGGATGCTAGAGTGTCTCGCAGGGAAATAACGGAGGGTCCATGTAAATATAAAAATCTACATCTAGTATTGGACAAGGACGAGATGCAAATATAAAGAAGAGAGAAGTTTGCTGAAAAGCAGATGAATGACAGGAGGTTGCAAAAAATAAGGAAATTAGGAGAGGATGAATTAATTGAGGAGTTAATTAAGTTTATACAGGAGAAAAATTTAGAGGGAGGGTGCTGAGGACGAGAAAGCACAGGGTAAGGAGTGTTGTGCTCCCTGATCCGGAAGAAAATTGCAGTGAGAGGAGACTGCTAAAAGAGAAGGCGAGAAAGTTAAGCGAAATAGAGAAAAAAAGGGAGGAGGAACAATCAATTGAGGTTAAAGGTAAGGGGAGGACCACAAAGGGGCTGGATAAGAAGGGAGATGAAGGACTTGTGGCGAAGGTTCTTCCGGATTTTGTTGAGAGGGATAAAAAGAAAGCCCGAAACGAAGGAAATGTAACGATAGTGAGCGAAGAGATATGGAAGGATTGTCATTGATCTTAAGAAGAGAGGAAGTAAGAAAGTTAATTGGAGGTGTGGGAAAGTGAAAATGAAAGGTGAAGTTGAAGAAACAAGAAGAGATAGAGACATTAAGTGGAGGTGTGAATGTTGGAATGTGAGTATGAAAGGAATATGGGAATGTTCTGCGGTGTGGGTGTGTCAGGGAAAGTGTAGTTGTCAATGGAAAATAAAGAAATGAACAGAGTGCAGAATGATGGGTGGATGGATGAGTGTGGGAGACGGTATTAAAGTGTGGACGGATGAATGGATGGGAAGATGGATAGGAGAATAGAGCATCAGATGAATGGACAGAAATGAAATTTGCGGTGTGGAATGCGAGAAGTGTTAGGAATAAGGTGAGTGAGTTGAGAGAGGTGTTAGAAGCATTCAAATTAGATGTATGTTTTATTGTGGAAATTTGGCTTAAGCCTGAGGACGAATTCAGGGTTCCGGGTTGGCAGATACTGAGGAAGGATTCAAGTTTAAATAGTAAGGGGGGAGGAATTTGTGCCTTGTACAGGGATTATGTCAAATTGGGAAATTATAGAGTGGGAAGGGGAGTAGAGAAAAAGATAGAGAGTTTATTAATGGAGATTGAAATAAAGGAAGGGAAAGTTGAGGTTTTGGTGGTATATAGAAGACCGGGGGAATAGATGAATAGAATGGAATGGAGGGAAGTTCTACGGGATTCATTTGGAAATGGCAAGAGACTGATCTTCGGAGATTTTAATGCCAAAAGTTGTACTTGGAACTGCAGGATGTGTGACAGCGCTGGGGAATTGTTGGAGGAGGTGATGGATGAGTAGGAGATGGTAGTTAGTAATATAGATACGATTTCAAAGATAGGGGCGAGTGATCAGACTCCGTCGAATATTGACCTAGTCTTGGTACCGGCAAGATGGACGTTAGACGTGAAGGTGAAAAAGACAGGTGAGACGATGGGGTCTGATCACCGGATATTGAAGATTAGTGTGTTGGAGGAAGGTAATTGGTATAAGGACAGGGAGGGAGTTAGGAAGTATGATCTTAGGAAACTGAACCAAGAGATCTTGTTAAGGTGGTTGGTAGGAAGGGAGAAGTTGATCCTTGAAATTGCAAACTCTTGTCTTTCAGTTGAAGACAGATGTAGATATTTTACGAGTCTTTTGCAGGAGGGAGTCGAGTTTGGAATAGGAAGAACGGAGAGAAATAGAGAAGGTAGTCGAAGGACCCCCAGGAGTGGTCAACAGCCTAAAAGAGGGAAAGTTAAAAGACAGGTGTGGTGGGATCAGGAATGTGAAGAGTTGAGGAGGGAAAGGAAGAAAGCAACCTTCTTGATGACAAGGAATCCTAATGCAGTCAATTGGGAGAGACTGGAAGAGGCTAGGAGAAAAATAAAAGAGATAGTTAGGAAGAAGAAGAAGGAGTCGTGGGATGAATTTGTAACAGGAATAAAGGATGGAGGTAAGGTAGGGGACATGTGGAGAAAGGTGAAGATTATAGCCAAGGGGTTGGGGGAGGACTCAAATCGGGCAGGAGTGATAAGTAGGAAAGACCAGATTGAGTTAGAAAGAGAAGAGATTAGGAAATTAATTCAGAAAGGATTTTGTAATAGGGTCTCAGGAGAGGAAGTAGAGGTGATTGGAGAAAATGTAGACCATGAAAGGGAAGGTCAAGTTGTGGAAGGGGGTAGTTGGAACTGGTTTGACAGAGATATTGAGAGAGTGGAGTTGGACTGGACCATAAGTAGGTCGAGGGTTGGTTCTGCTCCAGGAAAAGACAGGATTGAGTACAAGGTTATTAGGCTGTTGACCACAGATTGGAGAATGGCACTCTTGAAGATCTTTAATGACATTTGGAGAGGGGGAGGGTTTCCCAAAATATGGAAGGAGGCCATTTTGAAGTTTATACCGAAGCAACAAAGGAGGGCTCTAAGGCCGATTTCGTTGCTAGATTGTTTAGGGAAGGCATTAGAAAAGATAATCAATGAAAGATTGAGAGTTTGGGCGGAGGAGGAGGATAGAATAGACAGGAACCAAAGTGGTTTTAGGAAGGGCAGGTCCACCTGGGATAATTTGGTCATTTTAACCAGTTATATAAGGGAAAATTTTGGGCTTGAAAGGGAAGTCATATGTGCCTTTATAGCTTTAATCATGGAAAACTGATTATAGGCTTGAGGGAACTAGGTTGCCCGGTTAGGATAGTGGGATTTCTGGAAGGCTGGTTAAAGGATAGAAAATTAGAGATGTTGAAGGCGGATGGAGAGAGGGATAGGATGAGTATCTTGAGGAGATTGCCTCAGGGATCTATCTTGAGTCCACTACTGTATAATTTATATACATCAGGAGTGGGACAGGTGATTAGGGAATTAGAGGTTAAAATCTTACAATACGCGGATGATATAGCTGTATATTTGGAGTATGTAGATAGAGAGGAGGGAGTTAGGAGGCTGGAAGAGGCGTTGGAAAGACTTAGAGAGCATTTGGCGGAATTGGACCTGGAAATAGCTCCGGAGAAAACCCAGATTCTGACATTCTCGGGAAGGAAGGGAAGTATTAGTAGCTTGGGCAATAGGATAAGCTTAGGGGATGTAGATGTGGGAGAAGTTGGGCAGGCAAGGTTTTTAGGAGTAGTATTCTATAAGAACCTATTGTTTAGAGAGCATGCTAAATATGTGGTAGAAAGAGTTAGGAAAAGTATGAACATTCTGAAATGTATAGGAGGAGTTAGTGAAGGAGCCGATCCAGAAACAACATTAAGGGTGTTTAAAGCTATTGTCAGGTCAGTAATAGAATATGGATCGATAGTTTACTGGAATAAGAACAGGTACACAGATAGGTTACAAAAAATCCACAATGCGGGAATTAGAGTTGCTTCAGGATATAGGTTGTCCACTCCAATCAATATGATGGCGGTGGAAGCAGGGCTGATGAATATGGAGGTGAGATTAGGTATGTTAGCAGTGTTGTACATGGTCAGGAAAAGTTTTATAGAGGATGGAGTAGTTATACAAGCAATTGAAGGAAGGATTAGGAACAGAAGGTCAGGGGAAGCTAGCCACGAGATTGACCTGGTGAAAGAAGGGTGGTTGGCAAGCAGAATCTGGTTGGAGGTTATGGAAAGGAGAGGGGAAGGTTCGAAAAAGAGCAAATGGAGCGAAGAAAGAATAGAAAGATGGCTGGATATAGATTCGGGAGGGAACATGCTGGTGGAGGGTTTCCCAGATCAGGCCCTTCTAGGAGAAATCAAGGAAAAGACTTTTGGAGCAGCAGCATATTGGAGATTTACACAGATAGATCGAGAATCGAGGGCAGGGAAAATGGAAGTGGTGGGATAGTAATTAGGAGAGGGAGGGATGAATAGGAAGAAATAGGGTTCACGGCGCACCCATCATGTTCTGTTTTCACGATTGAGTTACAGGCTATTGGAAGAGCGGTGGAAATAGCGGGAGAAAGGTTTAGGGACAGGGATGTTCTGATATTGTCGGATTCTCTGTTTACCAGTAGGGCTCTGGGAGGGGAGGAAAGAGGAATCTTAGAGATGGGCGTGATACATGAAATAAGAAGGGATATAAAGAAAAGAAATTTTGAAGCATCAGAAGAAGGCGGAGGTAGAGTGGGCTTGGCCTGGACCCCAACTCATGTAGGGATAACAGGTAATGAAAGAGCAGATGGGGTGGCGAAGGAATATACTGTAGGTGAGCCTGAATTCTGGGTAAAAACTTTGTGGGGAGATATTAAGCGGATTATCATGAAAGAAAAATGGAAAGAATCTGATGAGAGAAATTTGAGGCAGGGGAAATTCAAGGGGAGAAAATATTTCAATTCCAAATGGAACAATGTGGGGAAGGATTTCCCCTGGTTCAGGCTTCTTGGGAATGTTAAGAGATATACTATAACGACACTTAATAGGATTAGATCAGATCATTATAACTTGAACTGGTCATTATTCAGGAAATTCATGAAAGATTCTCCCTATTGTGACACTTGTGATGATTTTGAAGACATAGAGCATGTTCTATGGTCTTGCAATAAGTATGTGGACCAAAGAGTTAGATTAGTAGAAAATTTAAGAAGGTGCAATGTACCAAGAGGGGTTTTTTGAAAGTAGCGCCATGGGAGGGTGGAGGGCCCTCAAACTGATTGCGGGCTTTTTAAAGAAATGCAGTATCGTGGTGTAAAGAAGGAACTGATAGATAATACGGTAGGGTTAAGTAAGAATATGTACAAATTTTTAGAGATTATATTTTTACGTCTTTGTAAGATAGTAATGTGTGAAAGACATGTTATGTTTTGGAGAAAAAATATATTTGTGTTGGTAATTTGTAAACCTTTTTTGGTAGACTATAAGTATTATATAAGGAAAAGAGACTGTATGGAGAATGTGGAATGGATGTTTTAGGAAAAGTGTGAAATGGAAAATTGTGTGGTATTGTATTTTAATTTTTTATAAGAGATGGCGCATGAGAGGGTGTATTGTGGCGACGGTAGCGACAGCGACACACACCCCCTCTGGAATAGTTCCTATTTTTACTTACTTTTTATTTCTTAGGTTAAGCTGTATATAGTTAGTTGGTAAGACTAGTTCATAAGGAACGCGGCGCGAAAAAGAAGAACGGCGCTCTTCCACTAGGCGTAAGAAAGCGAAAGAGTCAACACGTGCGCGAATTAATAAAAGGTGCAATACTTGCAAATAGCAAGAAAAAATAGTTGTGCGTCATTTACTACACCGGGCTCTCCTTCACGAACTGCAGTCCCCACAGTATGTTAGTGGAAGCCAGTGAGAGCAGTGTGGCGACACCTACTTCCGTTCAACCGTCCCGCCGAAGGGTACATTTTTCCCCCATTTATCCTGGAAGGGGTTTTCCCTCGAGAAGAGAAAGTCACTTCCCTGAAAAGCGTGCTTGTGAATAGACGCGTCGCATCGCACAGTTTATATTTTAATCGCGAACTATTTTTGTAATTATCTATGTGCATAGTGAATTATTAAGAATACTATACATATTTGTTAGCGTCAACGTATTTTGGAGAGTCGTCGAGGGCAATTAGACTGTGCTATTTTGCCTTTGAACGATTTATGATAGGGATGGACTATGTGAGGTCTATGCAAGAGGTTGTTTATGAGAGTCTAAGTGAGGCGACAGATGATGGCTATTGACTTGGAGTCAAGTGGTCATCAGATGTCGCAGGACTGTGTTCTTTGTCAGTTTGTTATTGCTTTACCTAAATGTATAGGAACGTTGTTCCTAAAGGATCTGGCCACGGAGTGGGGAAGGCATCCTTGCCTTTGGTAAGAGGACTGAGTTTGACCTCTCGGCACTTACCCCAGAACCTTGAGTTGATTCGGTCTTTGCCTTTGCCTTTTTGCCTAGCAGAATATTTTTAAAGTTTCATCTTTTTCTAACATATTATTCACATCATAAACAATTAAGACATTTTAATAAACTTTTGAACCTTTTCCATTTTAAATCGAGTGAATATTTCTATTCATTTACTTACATTCGATAAAGTGGGAGTCCTGCTTTATTCAAGGCCCCCACATTTGGTGACCCGCGACTCTTAAACGCGCAAGATGAAGTTCGCGAGTGATTGTGAAAAGCTGTGATATTAAAAAGCGACGCGGAAAAATGGCGGTTTCACACTCTCCAGCAAAGGACGCGGTCTCGCACAAAATGGCGGACAACAAGGAAGCGTCGACCTCCGCCGAACCCGCCATTAATGCAGCGTCCTTCCACTAACTTCCGCCCTTTTGGAAGGAAAATCCTAATGTTTGGTTTGCGTAAGTCGAAGCAACGTTCGACTTAGCGCGAATTACGAGCGACAGCACCAAATATCAGCAAGTAGTCACGCAACTGGACCACGAGGTACTGCCATTCATCGCCGACGTCCTTACATGTCTACCGGCGAAAGGGAAATATGAAGAAGTCAAGCGCAGAATTATTAATGCGTTTGACGAATCGTCGGAATCCAAATTACGTCGAGCGCTCCGGGGATACGACTTAGGCAGCGACAAACCTTCGCACTGTCTGGAAAAGCTGCGTAATCTCGCAGGAGGTCAAATCGGGGAGGCCGTGCTTCGCACGTTGCTGTTGGAGAATTTGCCCGAAAGCGTCAGGAGCATTTTGGCAATAAGCGACACAGCGGATGTCAACAAATTAGCTCTACTGACAGATAAAATTATTGAAATGTCCGCGCCTACAGTCGCGACGGTGGAGGCACCAAAGGCACCGTCAACAGACCGGATTAGCAATCTGGAAGATCAAATTTCTAAACTGACCAACATGGTGGAATCCCTCAGTATGCAGCAGGCGGAACAAAGGGATCAGCGATTTCGCCAACCCTGGCGGCCACGTTCGCGATCGAGGAGCCGTCAGCCTTTCCGCCGTTCGAGTTCCCAGGAAGCAAGGACCAACCTTTGTTTTTATCATAGAAAATTCGGCGACAGGGCTTACCGTTGCGTTATACCCAGTGGATGGGCGGGACTTCCACCAACCGGCGCAGTGCCATCTAATAAGGCGTCGGAAAACTAGGCGATCAACCCCGAATAGAGACGGCGTCGGATGGCCACGAGAAGAATTGTCGTCTCATCATTAAGGATAGGGCTAATAATTTAAGCTATTTAATAGATACCGGGGCAGATATTTCTGTATTACCCTTTCAGACGGTAAAAGGGAAATCTACCCCGTCTAATTTTAAGGTTTTTGCAGTTAATGATACTCCGATTGACACGTTCGGTACTCGTAATGTAACTATAGATTTAGGTTTGCGGCGTCCTTTTGCCTGGGAATTTCTACTGGCTAGGGTGAAACCCTAGCCGATTATTGGCGCCGATTTTTTAAAACGGTACGGTCTTCTGGTCGATTTGCGCAATAGACGACTGATCGACGGATTTACCAACTTACGGACCACGGGACTGACAGTACATTCCACAGAACCAACGTTAACCACAGTCGACTCTACTAATAGGTATTCCGCGCTGTTAAAAGAATTTATCGACGTGACGCGGACTGTACAAAAACAGAACAACCCGACCCATCAGGTACGGCACTATATCACGACTAAAGGCACTCCGATAGCTGAGAAGGCTCGTAGACTGGTTTCAGAAAAGCTTAAGACAGCAAAAGCCGAAATAGATATGTTGCTTTCACAAGGAATTTGTCAGCCGTCCAGCAGTCCGTGGGCTAGCCCGCTGCACCTTGTTAAAAAGAAAAACGGTGAGTGGAGATTGTGCGGAGATTATAGACGTTAAAATAGTATTACTGTTCCTGATAAACACCCAATTTCGCATATACATAATTTTTCGTATAATTTAAACGGAACAAAGATTTTTTCCACATTAGACTTAGCCCGCGCTTATCACCAAATACCTATCGTACCAGAAGATCGTCCCAAAACAGCGATAATAACGCCATTCGGTTTATTTGAGTACAATGTCATGACTTTCGGACTGAAAAACGCAGCACAAACCTTCCAGCGTTTTATGGATGCTGTGCTCCGCGGTTTAGATTTCGCGTTTTGTTATATTGACGATATTTTAATAGCTTCCAAGGATGACGTCGAACATGAATTACACCTTAGATTAGTATTGGAGAGGCTGCAGCAATTCGGAATTTCCATAAATACGGCAAAGTGTGTTTTTGGCGCAAGTTCGGTACAATACCTGGGGTACCTCATCGATAAAGAGGGAATCAGACCTGTACCGGAAAAAGTTCAAGCAATTAGCGAGTACCCACAGCCAAAAACGATAGAGGAATTACGCCGATTTTTAGGCATTTTAAATTTTTACAGACGATTCGTTAAGAATGCTGCAGCCATACAAGTTCCTCTGCATAGATATTTAGTAGGGGCTAAAAAACGCGACAAGCGTATGATTGAATGGACACCAGAAGCAGTGAATGCGTTCAATGAGTAAGGCTTCATTGGCAAACGCAACACTGTTGGTACATCCAGCTGACAATGCACCATTAATTCTAGCTACTGATGCTTCTGATTTTGCGATAGGTGCAGTGCTACAACAGGAAGTAAATGGTAAATGGGAACCCTTGGGATTTTTCTCAAAGAAATTTACCCCACAGGAAAGTCGCTACAGCACTTATGATAGAGAATTAACAGCAATTTTTAAAGCTATAAAGCATTTTAAACATTTAGTTGACGGATGTAACTTCACGATACAGACTGACCATAAGCCAATAGTTTACGCATTTCAGCAAAAGTCAGACAAAGCCTCACCTAGACAGTTACGACAATTAGATTTTATTGGACAATTTAGTACACATATTGTACATACATCAGGTATAGATAATAAAGTGGCTGATGTCTTATCACGATTGGACGTTATTAGTATGCCAGTCGTGGTAAGCACACAACAGTTAGCCGAACAGCAAAAAAGCGACTCAGAATTACAGCAATTATTACAGGGTAACATAGCACTGCATCTAAAGCAGCTCAGAGTAGATGATTCTGACGAAGCAATTTACTACGATATTGCAGGTGATAATATTAGGCCGTATGTGCCAGCAGTGTTAAGAATGCAAATATTTAATAATGTCCATAACCTTTCACATCCTAGCAGTAGAACGACCAAGGAGCTGATTGGCAGCAGATTCGTCTGGCCCAAAATGAATAAAGACATTTTGCGCTGGGCTAGAACCTGCATTCCATGCCAACGCAGCAAGGTCAGCAGGCATATAATTAATCCTCCACAGCGTATGGTTGTTCCAGAGGAACGTTTCAAACATACAGGGTGTCCGCGCCAAAGTGTTACACCTTAATATCTCATGAACTATTGATGTCACGAAAAAGTGCTTATATGGAAATTGCAGGGTAAAAGAGGCCCTATGTTTTGGCAGAAGCAAAATTTTTTTATTGTTATTAATGTAAAAGATATGATGGTGAAGTTTCGTTTTTTTAAATGGAACTATATTTTTTTCTCGATCAGGTGATAGTGCTTTTCAAGACGAATTCATCAAGGTTTTATGTACTTACCCGATTTTTATTAGTTTTCGAGATATAACGCTTAGAAATTTACTGATTTTCAGCAGTGACATCTCGGTTTGACGAGTAAGTCATAAAAACGTTCTTATTGTTACGGTAAGTGCCGCTGGTTTGACTCTGCCTGCCGAAACAGATAGGCGGGGTGTATGGTCAAAATGGCAGGTCCGAAGAGTAAGAAACGTGAAAAGTATTGTCCATTACGGTTTAAGTTTTCCGTATCGAAGATGATATTAATTGTAATTTGGAAGGTTGGGACATTTATTTAAATGTTTCAGTACAAGGTAGGTATAAAGACAATTTAACAATATAACTGACTTGAAAAATAGAATACACAATGCATGCGTAAATATCCCGTGCGAAATTATGGAAAACGTCGAGAACGAATTTGTAAAACGTATACAAACTTGTATTTCAAATAGCGGAAAGCATGTGAAATAAATTTTTTGCATATTATTTTTTGTTAAATTGTCTTTATACCTACCTTGTACTGAAACATTTAAATAAATGTCCCAACCTTCCAAATTACAATTAATATCATCTTCGATACGGAAAACTTAAACCGTAATGGACAATACTTTTCACGTTTCTTACTCTTCGGACCTGCCATTTTGACCATACACCCCGCCTATCTGTTTCGGCAGGCAGAGTCAAACCAGCGGCACTTACCGTAACAATAAGAACGTTTTTATGACTTACTCGTCAAACCGAGATGTCACTGCTGAAAATCAGTAAATTTCTAAGCGTTATATCTCGAAAACTAATAAAAATCGGGTAAGTACATAAAACCTTGATGAATTCGTCTTGAAAAGCACTATCACCTGATCGAGAAAAAAATATAGTTCCATTTAAAAAAACGAAACTTCACCATCATATCTTTTACATTAATAACAATAAAAAAATTTTGCTTCTGCCAAAACATAGGGCCTCTTTTACCCTGCAATTTCCATATAAGCACTTTTTCGTGACATCAATAGTTCATGAGATATTAAGGTGTAACACTTTGGCGCGGACGCCCTGTATACATTTAGATTTAATAGGTCCATTACCACCAAAAGACGGTTACAGGTACTGTTTAACGATGATTGATAGATTCTCCCAGTGGCCTGAGGCAGTACCTATTAAAGATATGACAGCCAAAACTGTTGCTGTAAATTTTTGCAATACTTGGGTTACAAGATTCGGAGCTCCAGCAACGATTACAACCGATAAGGGCTCACAGTTTGAAGGAGCACTTTTCAGAGCTCTCACTAATTTAATTGGTTGTAAGCACATCCACACGACAGCTTACCATCCAGCGTCAAATGGCATGGTGGAAAGATGGTATAGGTCATTAAAAGCAGCTATTATGTGCCACGAAAGTAATAATTGGACAGCAGTTTTGCCTACGGTTCTATTGGGTTTACGAACTAGCTTTAAACAAGATATTCAGGCAACGGCAGCAAAAATGTTGTATGGTGTACCCCTTAGACTGCCAGGAGAATTTTTCGTCGACACTCAAGCACAAGACAATTTTAGTTTAGACAGTTTTAGAGATTACATGCGACAGATCAGACCTAGACAGACGGCACACCACGATAAACGGAAACACTTCATCCCTAAGAGTTTACATGACTGCACACACGTTTTTATCCGTATTGACGCTGTTAAAAAACCACTGGAGCAACCATATGAAGGACCTTATAAAATTGTAAAGCGTGTCACGGATACCACCTTTTTAGTAGATATTAAAGGTAATCAAGTCGTGCTGTCGACGGAACGGTTGAAACCAGCGTTCATAGAAAAAGATGCTCATAACCTTGCAAATCCGTACTCTAGACTCTAGAGTAGTATCGTCTGCTCTTTCTGACAGATCGAGCGACATAGAGGGGGGTAGTGTGGCGACACCTACTTCCGTTCAACCGTCCCGCCGAAGGGTACATTTTTCCCCCATTTTTCCTGGAAAGGGTTTTCCCTCGGGAAGAGAAAGTCACTTCCCTGAAAAGCGTGCTTGTGAATAGACGCGTCGCATCACACAGTTTATATTTTAATCGCGAACTATTTTTGTAATTATCTATGTGCATAATGAATTATTAAGAATACTATACATATTATTCACATCATAAACAATTAAGACATTTTAATAAACTTTTGAACCTTTTCCATTTTAAATCGAGTGAATATTTCTATTCATTTACCTACACTCGATAAAGTGGGAGTCCTGTTTTATTCAAGGCCCCCACAGCAGCGGCTTCTACAGCACTATCTGTATAATTATAGACTACGTTTCCATCGAGGGTCCAAATCGGGTCAGAGTCGGGTTGGGGTCAGCGCTTGTACGGTGGAAACGCCAAAGGTTTAGTTGAACTCTACCCTACAAAATTTTAGGGTAGCATTCAGTTGAGGTTCGGTGGAAACGACAAGAGTCGAGTTTGTGTTGCCAACATAACAAATCCAAATTGCATTGTGTATCACGTGCTGTATTAATCGGTGTAGAAGAGGTTACTATTACTTTTTGTCGGTGATCTTGTAATCTGAGAAATAATTTTTGTATGTTATTTTGATATTCTAAAATTAATATTGCTCAGCTTTACATGTCAGAATATGGTAGTTGACTTTGTGCAGTTGGTAATGTTCAACCCAACTCCAACCCCAACGTAACTCTGATCCCATGGAAACAGGCAAGGCAACTTAACTCTAACCCGACTCTAACCCGACTCTAACCCGACTCTGACCCGATTTGGACCCTCGATGGAAACGTAGTCCGTGTAGTACGGCGACCCGGCCGTGAGAATATTTGCAGAGCGCGTCTGTAATTTGTTATATCGATGACCATAAATTAAGAGCGAAATCTAAACCATCTGTTTAATTTATTAGGGACCGTATCGAATTCGTTGTTTTCGACTAAGTCGCGTTCGGTTCTTGAAAGCTTCGAGATCTTCTACGAATATTTTGTCTTTTCATGCACTCGAAGAGGGTCGTAAATTTTCACCTAGTACAAAGACTTGTTTGTTTTCCGTCTTCTCTGTGTTCCACGCTTTCTCTAATCACATGTGCGCTGTTACGTTCCCGCGTCTTGGCGGAGCCTCCACCACCACGCGGCTGAGGGTGGACCACAGCCAGGAGAAGGGGCCCACATCGGACGGGGTGGACTCCTCCACCATTGGACAAGGGATAATCCTGAGGGAGGATCCAGGATCCAGCGAGAAAGGGGCATCGATCCGCATCACCCGAAGATCTCTTCCGCCAAGCGCAGAACGAGCAGACTAATTTCATATTTCATACGCTCCAGTTTGCTCTTGTAAAAAGTACATTGTCAGTTATCGAATAAATAGTTGGACTTAGTTTTTTCTCATCTTAAATCTGTTCGAATTATTTCTACACACCGCGAGCCGGCGCCTCAGCGCTCCACGGGTTAACTTACCCACATCCTAAAATCCCTAGACTGCGAAAGGTAAACGCAACAGAATCAAAGTTAGGAAGACTTTTGAGAGAAAATAAAATACTTAATGAAAAACAGTCAAATTTTCTACAACGCTTACGCAATGTAGTGGGAGATCTTTGCAGCAAAAATATATTGAGAACAATATTTCTTGAACAATCACCTGATTAAATCAAAGGGATTTTTGTCATAAGTGAAGTTAACGAGCTATCAAAATTAGTTGTTCAAGCTGTTAAAATTATCGAAGTGTTAAGACCGCCAATTTCAACAATTAATGCGACTGAAAATTCTGATAAAGAAAATAGATTCAGTAAACCTAATGAAAACCAAATAAATAAATGAAAAAACATGATGAAAGCCTTATCCGTTAAATTTAAAAGAAAATTTAGAAGTAGATCACGATTAAAGTCTAATTACAGAAGAAATAGATTCAGAAGTCGATCAAGATTTCAGAACGAAAATCTGTCGTTTTGTTTCCGTCATCAAAAGTTCGGAAACAGTCTGTTAAATGTATACCGCCATGTTTTTAGACTGGAAAAAATGGAAGGAATAAATTGATTCGAAAAATTGAGTATACTGTCAGAAATTTAGGTAGCTCACAATAGCATTAGATCCACTGCCTAATTATTGCGCACAAAACGACTTAATAGATATTGGAGTTGATATTTCAATTATTCCGAAAAAATTATGACTCTTAAGCCGCACGATTAAAAATTAATTTGTATAATTAATTAGAATTTGTAATAACTGATGCAAATCATTCAATTAAAAGAACAGATTTTCGAAGGAAATGTAATCTCGTAATAGATTTACATGTCAAATGAATTATTCATGAAAATATTAAATTAAATAGTTTTGAATACATTAAATATATAACTACAATTTCAGCAATTTCAACAATAAACCAATCATATAATTATAATAAATTATTACAAAAGTAGACCGATCACATAAATTTTGTCAAATAATATTGGAAGACAATTCCTATAAAACTCTTGAATATATCGCCACATAGTGTGAAAACTTTGAACTAAGTCGTAAATCAAAAGCGAAATTCAGCAATGGAATATAATTGCGAAATTAATTTATGTTCTCGTTTATTAATAAAATTGCCGCGCGGTATTTTAATTATGTTGTTTTAAGAGTTTGAAAGTTACGGTTCTTTCACCTTTTTTCCCATGCCATCATGTCCTCGTCTGGGTTCAAACCACATCCCTACTCTTTGGTTCAGACTTTAAGCAAAGAGTAGGGAGTCTAGCAACAGTCGACACTCGACAAAGAAACTCACTTCGTAAAGAGAAGCAGATGCCCAAACCAAATAATTTTGACGTAGTATTTCGAAATGCGCATGTGCATAGTGTACAAGTATGGCGGTCAGAAATAACAGTTTAAAACTGCACATTCATCAGTAATTTATTTCGAATAAATATTTTGTCATTTCTCTGTAACAACACATTTATCTGCATTTTCTTGTGATATAAGTTTTTTGTAGTAATTATTTTTGTAATATATGTGCTTAAAATATATTTTGTAACATTAAATATTTTGTAATGTTTCAAGGTTGTACAATTGATGAAAATATCTTGAAAGACAATATTGGTAATATACAAAAAATTTACTGCAAATACATTCAAAATTATTAGAGGTTCACATAAAATTAGATTCATTTAATTTGAATTCGCTCGTTTGCTCAACCAATTTAAAGGCACAGTGTTTTCGAAAAATCAAAGGTGCTAACAAAGAGTGTTACCTCTTGTGATATTTCTATTCTTTGATTTTCTTCTATAAAGTGAGTTTCCTTGTCGAGTTTCACCACTTGTATTTCTACTTTTCGGTATATACATAACCATGAATGCAAAAGCAGGCTATAGAGGGATTTCGAAATAATGAATCTCTTCGAGTCATCCAATTACGTGAGTTTCAATATTTCATTTGTGAAATGAAATATGAATAACAACATGTGCATCTTATACATTTGAATGTAAAAAATAATTAAAAAATTGGAATTATTATAATAAACGTTCAATACAAGAACTAAATCAGTATTAACAACTTTGTATATTACATTTAAATTTGTTAGTTAGTTAGTTATTTTCTCATAAGAGAGGGCATTCAAATTTGACTGAAGTTTAGTTGCTCATAGTTGGTTGTTCGTTATATAACCACATTTCTAGAGAGCAGTTATTCAACGAACATACTTGACCTTCGAAAAATCTGACAGCAGATAATTTACAGACAATTAAGCATAGAATAAATAATAAAATAAAAAATGGTCTGTATCCTTGTTTTGTTATCATTTTATTCAGAAATAAAATAATCAATGAAAGAGGAATAATAAAAAGTATTACGGACAGATAAGTACACTTGGTGTTAAGTGCAGTATGGTTTGATTTACAAAAAAGATTTATTAAGAAAGTTTATCCGTCCACGGATCCTAAATAAGAAAAACGTAAGAGACGATTAGTGCTTATAGGTTTACGTACAGTATGTTCAGGATTGGCAGTATAATATTATGGCTACAAGTGAAGCCAATACAACAAAGTCCCGACAAGAAAAACAATACGATTACCTTCTAAAATTTTTGCTCGTGGGTGATAGTGACGTTGGAAAACAAGAAATCTTAAGTGGACTCGAAGATGGTGCTGCAGAATCTCCGTTTTGTAGCGGCAGTGGTACTTTTCAATTATTTAAATATTTAATCATACTCTTAATTTTTCATACATCCAAATATTATGTTTACGTTATATTTAAATTGAACTTTACGTTATATAAAACTTTCCAGTTTGTAAAATTTTGTAAAAAAATAAATTTTAGTTATATTATTTCACAAAAGAATTGAAATCACTGTTCTATTAATTATTTAAATATGAGTTGCTATTAGCGATTATAAATTACAAATAATTAAAAAAAATTAGTATATAATCTTCTAAATATATTTTTTTACCTAGTTATATTTACATTAATTTTAATGATAAAAATATTGTTATATATATTCTTTTTTCCGTATTCATGATTTTGAATATAATATGCAGAATTATGATATATTAATCCTTTCACACACACATATGATATATATATATATATGGCCAGGTATTTATAAGACTATATGATCAATTTTGTTTAAGCTAAGGAAACACAAGTTAAGCACAGTTAATAACTGTGCCTGTTTGAGAAGCGCTTACTTGTGGAAGGATTAATATGTAGATAATAGAAATGATAACAAATACAAACTTGGTACAAAAATTAATTAGCTTTTAGTTGATCATAACTTACAAACAAAAGTATGTTACTTCAGATTTTTCTAATAGAACAATGTATTTTTGAATATATTAATTGATACGTCATGTTATTCTTATTATAAGTATTAAATTCTATATGCCAAAAAAATATTAATTTCAGAAATATTTTAATTTAAATGCTGCGAAGTAATATTGGCAATATGATGATTGTATTAACATTATCTTTATTTTTTTTAACATGAAACCATATTATTTGTTTCATTATGTATTTGAAAATTACAATACAAATTTTTTTTTCATACATATGGACTTCTTATTAAAAGTCTATGGGGCTGCTAAAGACATATTTGCAAAATATGCAAAATATTATTTTCTTATGTTTGCTCCAAAATGTTAATAAAGCAACTATTTTTCACACTATATGTTAAATGATTTGTAATAGTTTCATAAGTGCAACTATACATATACACGAGTGGACTTAATTGAAAAAATTTAAAATTATTATTATTATTTTCTTTTCGACACATTGTTTATCAATTACAGAAAGGCAGTGGCATTCATTGTATTTTACATAATATATAGAATGAAATATCATACAAGTAACTAAAAAACGAAAAAAGAAAAGAAAAGGTGTAAGAAAAAAAAATAGAAATAGATCATTACATAAATTTGAAACATATATTCATAAAGATTATTAACTTATGAGCTTTGAATGACTATTAAAAATAAGATGTTATTTGAGATATAATTTTACTTTTTTCTAGTACATTCCACATAGTATAAAATATTTACATATTCCATATTTATTTGTTATTTTTGTCTAATCTACATACATTTAACATCTTCAATATGTAGGTAAAATATATTTCTCACTCATAAATTTGTGAAAGTGGTACATATGTAATGTATATGGATCACGATCCATATATAAGGTCATACACACACATTAATTCATGTATAGATCAGAAATCAGTGAACATGTTAATGAGATATTTATGCTTGACTTTTGAATATATCCACAACCTATTTTTATTATTTCTTGTGGATCTTATGTTGCACACTTATGTATCCTCTTATAGCATACTTGACGAAAATTAATATTTAAAGTTCATTATTAGGCAAAATGGCATTACTTTTATTATTGAATTTATGTAATGCCCCTATAAAATATGGAAAATAACAAATAATATAGTTTCATGTAAAAAGTAAACTTTACCTTAAAAACATGAATATGGTATTATTAACATTATTTTGAAATATGTAAATTAGAATATCTTCTAAACTAATCATTTTTTTACATAAAGCATTTAATTTCTTTTGTATAAAGTGTGATTAAACAACTACCAATAGTTAACTAATTTAACTATTGATAGTTAACTAATAGTTAGCTATATATAATAGAATAGTTAACTAATTTAACTATTGATAGTTAAATAACTATCAATTAGCATATGTAAAAAGGATTCCATTTGAAAAAAATTAAATTTGTTATACTCTTCTTTTAAAATTTTATATATTAACTTCATTTACTAGATCATTGGAAGTGATAAAATTTCTATTATACTCTATACTGTTTGCTTATCACCCATTTACTTGATATTCCAAAATGCACTGGATCTTACATTCTGCTTTCAATATTATAAACGTGATTTTACAAACCTAATCAATTAACTTATGCTTTTTTTGCTTGTATATCAAAGATACATATATGTATACAATATACAATATACGTATGTATACACAATTAATAAGAAGATATATATTTATAGCATACAAAACTACTACTATCTTATTGGATGGAAAGAGAGTAAAATTACAATTATGGGACACATCAGGACAAGGTAGATTTTGTACAATTATTAGATCTTATTCTCGTGGAGCACAAGGTGTATTTTTAGTCTATGATATTACCAATAAATGGTCTTTTGATGGCATTGATAGATGGTTAAAGGAAGTTGAAGAGGTATCTAACAATTTAATATCTTATATTTTAATTATGAAAAGATTAGAATAAAGTAGTAGGCATGATTTGATCAAATGTGAACACTTAATTTATTAATTTATAGTAATATGACATAGTGAACTACAGTTATTAAATAATTATATGAAATATATTAATTTTTACCTAATATTCTAGCATGCACCTGGAGTGCCAAAAGTACTTGTTGGGAATCGTCTTCATTTGGCTTTTAAAAGACAAGTAGGCGAACGTGATGCTGAAGCATATGCAGCTAAGAATCATATGGCATTTTTCGAAGTTTCACCTCTGTGTGATTTTAACATTCGTGAAAGTTTTTCTGAACTCTCCCGAATGGCTTTACATCGTAATGGTATGGAAAGATTGCTGAGATCTAACAAAGGTAAAAATTTTATTTTATTCTTTTAATACTGAGGATGAGCAACCTTTTCTTGTTAAAAATTTGGTTATAAACACAGCTATATATTATAAACTTATACGAAAATATGAAATGGTCTTTTACAATGTTAGAAAAATTATTGATCACTCATCCCTATTGTAATGGTTTAAAATGAAATTATATATAAAATTATCTTATCTTTCAGTTCTTAGTCTTCAGGAACTTGCTTGTCGTGCAATAGTAGCAAGAACAACAGTTTACGGTATTGACCAGCTTCCATTACCCAAGTCCATTAAATCTCATTTAAAATCTTATGCAATAACAACTATATCTCAGTTACGTTATAATGGAAACAGATCATTAAACCCTAGTAAAAGTCTAGGTTCTTATCATCGAAAACTGCGTTTTGTTGGTGTAGGTTATAATGGACTATCAACTCCAAGTAGTTCACCTGGTAGCATAACAGATTCTCGTACCAGTTGCGTTGGTCGAAATTCTTGCACAATATCTTGAGAATAACTCTATGGTTATAGTTATAAATATACAATACAGTGTTAACACTTTTTTTTTCTTGTTTTGACATTAAACGTTTAGTAACATATGCTCAGAACATTTTATTTAAATAAGATTATTTTTTTAAATAATTGCAATCTTTTTCATAAATAAAATTGCCATAATATAAAGTATTAACGATGTAATAAAGAAAAAAAAGGTATATTTACAATTATTAACCTTAAATGATTGTAATGCATTTACGTTTAATGTAAAAAATCTGGTAATCATTACAATAATAGGATTAAGAAGAATTAACTTCGTGTAATAATTTGGTATTACCAAAGAATTGTTTTATTATTTTAAATTAAAATTTATACAGCACTTTTAATATTCCAAAATTTATGCACTAAAAATAGTTTACAAATATTACTAGATGAGCAACAATATGTCAATATAGTCATGTAATGGTTAATTTAAAACATACAAGATGTTTCAGTTTTTTTCGGCCAAACGTTGTCAGTACATTCTATAGCTTGAGATAAGAAAAAAATATTGTATGATCATGTGTCATTGGGAATATTGTTAAAAAGTTATAACAAAAAACAATATATAGAATGAACAAAAACGAACGTACGTTATTGTGGTACAAAATGTGAAGAGATAAAAAATCTATACATATTTATATTTAGTAATAATCAGAAGGTATCATGATACTTCTACAACTCCGACTGCAACTCCATTTCAAAGTGGTTACTATTCTAATCAGTACAAAATTAAAGCGGCAAAAACTGAATTTATTACTATGTATTTGATGTTCATTTTGATTTTGTTAACTCAATAAATGGAGATGTTTTTGAAATTACAGCATTATGATATTTTTTGAGTATCACTAGATATATATTTCTAAATTATTCATATTTTGTATTATAGTAATGTATATTCGTTACCGTTCATTTCATATATTATTCTTCTGTTTTTTGTTATAATTCTTTAATAATGTTTCCAATGATATATCTTTATATAAATTATTTTTGTCATTTTTATCCATAGAATATGCTAACAACGTTTGGCCGGAAGAAGACTGGAACACCGTGTATAAATATCTTAATAACATTTTTTGATTGTTAATTAAAAATTATTGTTTCATAGATTTTGATACATAGTATTTTTCGAAATAAATGTATATTGAAGCATAAAATATTGAAATGGAAAGTACAATTTTACTAAGTCTGCAAAGATTATGGTATAGAATAAAAGTACTGTAAGTTTAAGACTTTAACAGTCAAACATTAAATACATTTTTAAATATATTTGAATTTCTTAAACATTTTAATTTTAATTTTGATTTTACATAATTATATGTAAAAAAATTCTTTTAATCTGTTAGTTAAGCGACTGGATCTCAATATCTATTGAAGTAAATCCAAAATTCGTGTTAAACATTTAGGTTATCTTCTTTAAAAATTTATTTATTACATAAAAACAAATCAGTTTTTATAACAATAAAAGTAGTGTATTTAAATAATACTATTTAACTTTTTTTATTATATCTAAATAATATAACTATGTGTTGTTTTATTTATATAGTATAAATTCATGTATTATTAGAAAATATACTGTGTAACATGTAAATATAAAGAGACGCATCAATGATTGCACGCATATTTTCGTAAATTTCAATACAACAAAATTAAAAATATCTTTTAGTATAATAATATTTCAAACTTAATATAATATACTCTTTATATTTTTTTTATGATGTTCAGTAACCTAGTTATGTTAAGCAGAATAATTATTTTTAAATTGAAGAAATCTGTTATAATAAGATATTGAGCAAATAATATGTGTGAGCTTTCTAAAATCATTTATTAGCAAAACATATAAAGTATATTTATATTGTATAAAATTAAAACTAAAATATATGTGTATGTAAATGCAGCCATGTGTGTATACAAGATAATTCTAAAGAATGTATTAACGAATTCAAGATAAAGACTGCATATTTACAAAATAATTTTACCACTGTTTTAAAATAAATTAATGACTATATAAGTGAAATTTTTCTTCATGGTCAAACAGAATTTGATGAAAAAGAAGTAGAACTTAAAGGAGAAGAATATTAATTTTATTATTATTTTAATTTTATAATCAGATAATGAAATTTTTAATAATATATATAAAAACTTAAAATATAGTACCATCTGAATAATTTAAAAAATTGAAAATACAAAGCTTTCGATTACTGCTACTGGATACACAATTTAAAGCACCACAAGTTCTTTTTTAAATATATTTGTGGCAGATACGTAGAGGCGAATGAAAAGTACTATAGATTTCCGTGGTTTTTTTTTTTTTTTTTTTTTTTTTTTTTTTTTTTTTTTTTTTTTTTTTTTTTTTTTTTTTTTTTTTTTTTTTTTTTTTTTTTTTTGGACATCGTGTACTTTCATTCTGCTACATCGTATGTCCATATGTCGTGCTCCTTTTTTTTTATACGAGGGGAAATCTTCATAGACACCCCCACTCCCCGGGGGAGGAGCGGGGGTAGTGTCAGATTCCTACTGACTAAAACCCCTCGGTGATTCCCACCCTCTACGGCTTTGACGGGTGATGGGACCCGACGCCTAAACGGAGCCACCACCCGCCAGCCGATTTGCGCGGTCCCGCACACCTCTCGTGTGGGAGGAGAAGCCCCCCACACCACATATATCGTGCTCCTAATTTATCCTAGACGTTCAGTCTTGCTAACTTTTTAGTCACAGAGCAACCAAAGGCGACACTCTGCCGGCGTCTTTATTTTCTCAAAAACGCTGTCCCTTTAAATTGGTTGTACAAACGAGCGGGAAATTTAAATCAAGCAAATCTACTTTCACGTCAACCTCTAATAATTTGGAATATATTTGTAATAAATTTCCTGTATATTGCTAATATTGTCTTTTGATGTATTTTTATCAATTTTACGACGTTGAAAAGTTGAAAAAGAAAAGAATATATAAAAATGATTGCTGTACAAAATATATTTGAAGAATATGTATTACGGAAATGATTATTACAAATAATTTATAAGAAAATGAAAAACTATATATTACGAGAAATTACAGATGGATGTGTTACAGAGATATGACAAAATGTGTATTACAAATAAATTACTGATAAATATGCAGATTTAAACTATTCTTTTTCGACCGCCATACTTCTACACTCTACACTATGCACATGCGCACCACCGATTCTTTTGATTTGGGCCCTTAAATTAGTTGCGCCCTCTGCCTCTCTCTAGGAGGCAGGTTTTTTTGTCTAGTGTTGCCTCTTATTATATCTACTCTTTGGTTTTCGAGAGATCAAAGGTGACGATAGAGATTGTCACTACTGGTTTACTTTGTGGTTTCTCTCTAGGAGATAGTTTTCCTTGCCTAATGCTGCCCCTTGTTGTATCTGTACTCTTTGTTTTAACAAGGAAACATATCAAACCGGGACACACCGATTTTAATGAAACTTATGTGAAAGATAGTTGTCAAGAAAATATTTGACACGTATTTTTTTTTATTGGCCATCGTTCACATTAATGGGGTGAAAATATCCCTCAAAGTTAAGGGCTGAAATCATATTTTTGGGAATATCTCCGGAATTAAAGGAGATAATTGGAGTCTTTTTTTTAAATTGTTAATCTTTAAATAAAAAACTTTTGTGCGTAAAAAAATGTTAATAAACTTTATTTGTTTAAATAATATTTTGAAAATTTATAATTTTTGTTTAAATTTTTATACTAAATGTTGAACTATTTTTTTACAACTTTGTGTACATACATAATGGACTAAAATAGAGAATACATGTTTTTGGAATTTGTTGTTTGTAGCAATGTTTATTAAATATATAATTTAAAATCGTCTCCTGTGAAGAGGGGCAATCAACACTTTTATTAAAAATATCATTATTTCTACAATCTTTTACAATATTCTGAACATTATATGCCTCCTCATATGCCGTTAATTAATTCGACTTTCTTGCTTTTTAAGAGCTTCGCTTGCTCCACTCAATAATAATAATATTTTATTATTATTAATATCCTTGATTAGGCGTTATTCTAAGAAGACCTCCGAATCTTCATATCTATTCTTTGTGTATGGTAAAGGTAATTACATATTCCCTTAAGTTTGGAAAAGATTCGACCAAATCAATATGTACATGTTTAAAAATGTTCAGACAGAGTTAAAAACTGTTTTATCGGCAACAAAATGCAGTGTTCATTCTATATAAGCAAAAATGTCCTTTGAGTCATTCCACGCCAAATCGATCACTTTTGGAAGTTACCATCTCCGATTTTGTTCTAACCGAAATATGTTGTAGTCCATGCGAAATTAGAGGGTTTTTAAGTCATCATTTTGCTGGTTTCGAATTCATTAATGAATGGCAAGCCTTCAAAGTTTGCAATTTTTGCCCATTTTGGCGAAAATAGGGTCCACTTAGGAATTTTTTTCTCAGAAACTACTTAACCGATTGAGTTAAATTTTTTTTTGTTTTATTCATGAAGGATTGGGCTATTTTAAAATATTTTTTCTAATTCCGTCAATTTGTTATAAAATGTTGAAAAATTTAAACAAATTCTTTTTTTGCGTTTTTCTCAATGAGGGGCGTAAAGGGTTAAAATTAAAAAAAAAATTGTTCATATTCTTTGAAGCTTCCCCTTCAAAATGAGCCCTTCAGAACGATGGAGCCTCGAGAATTGACGTCTCTACAAGCTGGAAAAGGACGCGGGGTACCCCCGTTTCAGGTAGATGAGTCGTGTTCTCCGCTATTATGATCGGTTTTTTTATACCACCGGTCTCAAAACAATACGACAAGACTTCGTATACGACTAAATGACCCTGTTCATACCTAGTAATGTATATTAGTACTCACTCTTGGCCAATGATACACTTATAGTTATGTTAGATTTAATCCTAAAGTGATATAAGCGTGAACTATTTGTTTGGTTATCGGTTTGAAAATAATAAAAGAGTAAAAGTCATTAGGCTGTAGAAAACATATCTCACGAGATAGCTACGTAATATGAAAGCAAAAAGAGTTTTATTAATTCAACTATTCATTTAAGTGATTTCGGTGTTTTTGCAAAATGGCATTCTTGTACAACTATTCACGATAGAGGGGCCATGCTATCCTATTGAAGGAAGCACTAAAAAACTGGCAATGTACGTTAGCTTACAAAGATTGTTAGAAAAAATTCATTTCTCACTTCTAAAAATTTATTTCAATGGGCAGAATCATCTGTTTCGAACATAGCATTTAATTGTGTAAGACGAATTGAATATATTAAATATACCGATTATTTATAAGCTCCTTTGGCAACAGCATTATCAATAACAGGGTCTAAAAGTTTTCACAGCTTCGCGTCATTATCAAATGAAGAAGATAAAGTAGGACTTGCTCTTACTATAATGATGGCTCTGTGTACTTAGTGTATGAACTGTCATTATATTTTTCCAACCACACACAATGCTTTCCATACTATTGATCACAACCTACTTTTTCGCGGATTCTATCAAGTAATGACGCCCTTTTTAAAATATAAACAATAAATATAGGAACTAATATCTATGAATGAAGTTATGATTAAAAAATGTGTGATTCGTCTAAAGTAAGTAGTAATATACTTTGCTAGGTATGAACAGTGTCATTTAGTCATATACGAAGTCTTGTCGTATTGTTTCAAGACCGGTGGTATAATAAAATAATTTTAAGAAAAAAAATACGCCGACTTCGAAATGCACTAAAAAGTATAAAATAATTTCTATTTCCTAATGAAGTAATTTCTATTTCATTCAATCATACAATTACGTAACAGATATGAATGAAACCTATTTACTCGTTAGGTAGCATATTAAATGCATTTCAACCTTTTCGGAGGCGGCGCAAAATTAAGAATACCTCAGTATTTTCGCCCCCGAAAAGGTTGAAATGCATTTAATATGCTACCTAACGAGTAAATAGGTTTCATTCATATCTGTTACGTAATTGTATGATTGAATGAAATAGAAATTACTTCATTAGGAAATAGAAATTATTTTATACTTTTTAGTGCATTTCGAAGTCGGCGTATTTTTTTTCTAAAAATTATTTTATTTCACGCTTTTTAGTGGAATGGGGAGAATTGTATGGGATACTGTGAGACAGTTCTTCCGGCCTTTTTTTTTGTCTATGAGGAGTCAGACTCTACAAGATGCGAAAGGCTTTGTTCCGATCGGACCACCCACCTAGGAAAAAACCGGCGAACATGCATAGAAAAAAAAATAAGGGACACTCTTTCAGGGACAAGTACAAACTAATTACATCATGATTGAGGGTTCTTCATCCATTTGATCTTTGTTAACTTTCTTTGCAAAAATTTACTGCGCATATGTATCTCTTACGGTTTAGGACTACGCAAGTGTCAAAGTATCCGTAAAATAATAACAGATCCTGCGCAACAAATTTTCTAACAAATCAAATTGATGCATTTTTAGAACGATACGGAGACCGTACCAAGCAATGGGAATAATACACCAACGTCAACGTAACTCATCTTGCTGTATAAGTCGCGTGTCAGAGCGGTAAAGCTTAGTTAGTGTTTTGGTACAGAGCATTGTAATTGCCCTCTCTTGTCTTTCCCGTGCATAGCACGGGGCGTTCCACTAATAATAATAACAATAGTTTTTCGCTAATATCACGAAAACTAGAGTTTTCCGTCAATTATGCATAAGGAAAAACTAGTTCAGAATCATGCCACTAATAACGTATTAAAAGGACATTAAAATCGTTCGAAGTTGGTTTCAAAAGTTAACAACAATTTTCGCTAATATCTCGAAAACAGAAGCTTTCCGTCAATTATGCAAGAGGAAAAAGTTGTCCAGAACCACGCCTCTACCAAGATATTCGAAGGACATTAAAATCGTTCGAAGTTGATTTCAAAAGTTAATAACAATTTTTCGCTAATATCTCGAAAACAAAAGCTTTTCGTGAAATTTGTATATGTACAAAATTGTTCAGAATCATGTCCGTGATAAGATATTGAAAGCGCACTAAAATCGAGAAAAGTTTATTTCAAAAGTTGCCGGTTTTTTTGCAATAACAATACTTTGCAATTAAAAAATGAAAAATTTTTTGATAATGGTACCAATGGGGAGTCAGAACCTACCAGATGCAAAAGGTTTCGTTCCGATCGGTCCACCTAGCTAGGCGTAATCGGCGAACATACATAGAAAAAGAAAAAAGTTGCCGGTTTTTTTGCAATAACAACACTTTGCAATTAAAAAATGAAAAATTTTTTGATAATGGTACCAATGGAGAGTCAGAACCTACCAGATGCAAAAGGTTTCGTTTCGATCGGTCCATCCAGCTAGGCGTAATCGACGGGCACACATAGGGGGGAAAAAAAAAAAATTATATACTGATCGAATTGAGTAACCACCTCCTTTTTCGAAGTCGGTTAAAAATGTCTTCGAAATGGTAATAATAAAGTCATTAAAACTGTGAAAACAGTATGCACAGATTCCTTATAAACTAGTTCCATTAAACGGATTTCAAGAATTGCGATTTTCATTTTTTGACTTTTGTCCACGTTTTCGCCGTTTTTCGCCATTGCGCGTCGCATGTAAATTCTCTGATCCTGAGCTGTCCACCGAACGGTTCCGACGGCGCGAACGACCACTCGCTAATTTCTGTTTGCGATTCCAGGAACGCCTTTGCACTTCACGTGCATCATTATACGAAGATTCACGATAATTATCACATGAATTATCCCGCGAACGATAACGTCGACGATCTCGCGATTCGCCACGTTTGTGACTTCGCGAAGTGTCTCTCTTTTGGTCCCGCGGTTCATCGCGTCCGCGGTCACGAGATTCGCCATGTTCCCGATCTTTTGAACGATCACTATCGTACACATTTCGCTTTCGCGAATGATTTTTCCGTTCGTATCGCAAGCGTTTTCGCGAATCATCTTGCGAACGATTTCGCGATTCGTCTCGCGAACGATCACGTGCACTCCCACACGATCCCTTACGGACGAGGTCCTTTGATTGTTCACGGGGACGTTCGCGCGAGCGTGAGATGACCTCTGCGACTTTCCGCTTGATCGAACTATTGGCACTAACACGCACTATTACTTGTTATATTGCACACAGGCACAACCACGTTAAAATGTCTGAAATTTGCACTGTATATCATGAGCGGATTTGAAACACGAGGTTTATCCTACTTCTTTAGGTTTATCCCACTTCTGATTTGTAATACAAAGTTTGGAAGACAGGGATGTGAATGATTGATACGCTATATTGCATAAAGGCGAATCCGAGGTCGAAGTAACGTCTACGGATAGACGTCTCCCATAGATCTCCTTCGATCAATATCTTCGATCCAGACTTACACATATCCACATTAAGTGGAGCAAATATCCTACATTCCGCTCCTCGCGACAAAAGACCGCGGATTCTCACGTTGGCAGGGGTTGTTATTACGTTGGTACAGCCATGCATACCAATTCTACAATATAAACTTAAGATTAACCGGCTAAAGGTTTGTCTTTGACGAGCAGTTAATGTTAGAATCATCCATTCTTAACCGGTTAAACCTAAGTATAATCACAGCGCCTTGACTAAAAATGTAGAAAAATGTAGAATCATGTTTAATCACGGAAAATTTTATTATTATTAGAGAAAAGAGGAGAAGAAAACAAAGAAATTTGACGGATTATATGTATATTTTAACAATATACAACTACTACTCTTTTCACTCGTGGTATTATATTCTCTCTCTCTCTCTCTCTCTCTCTCTCTCTCTCTCTCTCTCTCTCTCTCTCTCTCTCAGCATAAACATCTGATATTATCCAATTGTTGAAGACGCGACAAATTATCGTATAAAAAGGCCTCATCCTCTTCGAAAACAAATCTCAATTCATTTCTCCGTCAAAGGTAAGAGAAAATTGTATATGTAATAATTATTGCTAAATTGCAATAAACAAAAAATTCCAAAAACACCTATCCCCTATTTTGAGCCATATTTTTAGTATACAAAGCTGCAAAGAAATCGAACTGCATTTAGGGTGAAAAATTGAAAAAAAAGTGCATTTTTTTAATATATTATTTAAATAAATAATTTCTCCCGAAATTTTTGACACTAATTAAATTCCTGACTAAAAACTACACAATTTAAAAAAAATTCACCTTCCTACACCCTCTAGTTTCCGAGATATTAAGGAAAATGTGTTTTCAACCCCGAACTTTGAGGGCTATTTTCACCCCCTCAACATGGATGATCGCAGATATAAAAAAATACGTGTCAAATGATTTTTCGAAAGCTACCACATACGTCAATTTCATTAAAATCGGCGTGTAACACCTTGGTGATGTCCCTTGTAAGTTGTCCTTCAAATCTCCGAAATGCCTCCACATGTAAAAGATTAATGCAATATATAGTGTACCCTTTTAAATTATGTAACTTTTTATATAACATTTTTCCGTGTAATGTACATTTTGGAAGTTATAAAAGGTGTACACGTTGCGCCAACCACTCTGTATATAAACCCTATATTATTTATGATACATATGAAATGTTTTTTATGACTTTAATATCAAAATTTAATCAATGATTTCAGCAAAAAACGTAAATATGATATACCTGTACATCTAACACTTTAACGAACGGGAAATTCGGTTATAGCGCGAAAGATGTTTGAATGTGAGAAGAATTGCGCGCGAATAAATGAGAGCGAATGACAACAAGCAATAGGTAAGGTATGTATGATTGGATGAGTGATGTGCGAAAAGGTAAGTGGAAGGAGTGTGCGTGAGAGCTATAAGAAGGCGAGAAGATTGTATCCAGCGATAAGTGTAAAAGTACCAAATACAATTTATGTATATTCTAACACGGTTGATACTTTTTGTAATTTTGAAGTAACTTTTACTACGAATATTTTAAAAACAAAATGTGATCGACTACTATACAGTTAGGATTAGCTTCGGGAAAATAAACTGCAGTGCTGAGGTGAACGGAAAATACTTTAATTATATGAAAATGTCTTTACAAAAATGCGCGGTGCTTCGTTGACGAAGGTATAACTGTAACTGCTAGACAAAGCATCGTGATGCGTGTTCGGACGCGCATAGCGCAGTTCATTTGTTTTGTCCGTTACTTCCAACAATATGTATACGAAAATTTTTTGGAATAACCTTGACGATAATTACCGAATCATCAAAATCAAAGGTGGCTTATTTAACACGTTGGCTGCCGTGGGAGTCACCGGTGATCGACACTCGACTTGGCTACCGCGCCGTGGAGGCCACCGGCGACCGGCGACGCGACCAATAATTAAAATACATAAATAGAGTAAATATTGATAATGATCAAATTTTAAATAATACCATTGTTACTATAATGGTTTGAAGACCCCCACTATTTAGTAAAATTAAACTAGATTTTACTTATTATAAAATTGAATAACATATTTCATGATGTTTATTGTTTTTACATATGTATATTATAATACAATTGTAAAGTCAATCTTTTCTGCATACATATACATTTCAAATATTTATTATTCGATTCGAAAATTAAATAACATATTTTGATGTAAAATTCTAATAATTTATCAAATGATATACTAATTTTAATTTTATGTTTAATTATTACATATATTTTAGATACGTATGTTTATATGATCGAAAAAAATTGTTTATTCTTCGTTATTTTCAAATCACTTTTTTAACCGACTTGGAAAAAGGAGGAGGTTACTCAATTCGATCAGTATATTTTTTTTTTTTTAATTACAAAATCTGAAATTTTTAACTTAGAGAAATAAGTTATAATTTGTATTATATACACTAATTATTATTTATAAATAGCGTCGAAACATATAAAATTGAAATTAACATTTTAAATTTAATTAATTTAATCTTATTCGGATAAATGGTTTTCTGAAACCATTATTTCGTTTAAGTATCACTTCATCATATTGGCAAGTCCAGATACATTTCCTTAGCAACTTTTAGAAACTAGATAAAAGAATAGATTACGTTAATTTTCAAATAACTAGACTACTGTTGATAACAGTGAAGTCTGAGCGTGCGTATATAGATTGATTGTGCTACACCAATAAAAATCAATCGTTCATTCTATGATTTGAAAAGATATAAATAGCATTAGCCTCGAGCTTTTTTTTTCATTTTATGCTGTTAAAAACTTCTATAACTTTGATAATATTTAGTTTGTTTATTTTATCGATTATGCTTCATGTAAATTATGTCAATTGTATTAAGTTTTAAAATTTTTTTATTTTTGTGGATGAAATTTGTGATATGTGAAAATTATGGAATCACTTCAAGCAATTTATGCGGAAAACAATATGAAAAGATAATTTACAACTTATATTCAAAGTAGGATGTATTTAAAAACTACAAATCTCTTGATGCCATAAATCTTCTCCTTTCAACAACGGATGGTTTCCTTTGAATATTGTCAAGTCGCTCTCGTGTAAATGGTTTCAAGATTGCAAGGTAAAAAAATGGATTAAAGTGGGCCAATCTCAACCAAATTTTCATCTGCAATGCCCCATGCCATGAGAATGCTAAGTTCAAAATTTGGTTAAGATTGGTCCAGTAGTTTTGGCCCTAGCGTGGGTAATTTCCCTACATTTTTTATCTTATAGTCTTCGCTAACGCTCAGACAATAACGCTCAGACAATTATAACGATTAACTTAGATTAAAGGTTTGCAGAACCAATTTGATTCTCATCGTCCAAAGGACTCATATGGCATATTGAAATGTTAAACACAATTGTTTTATCATTATTATGCATTCCTTTTTTATGTTTCTATAGTATAAAATATAATATAATGCAGTATATAAAATGTTCAAATGTTTAAAGAAAGAATAATGAAATTTTTATTTGCTTTTAACATGTATCTATTTTCGTATTATTTCCTTATTTTTCTTAAAAAAACTTGTAAACCTATATTTATTATCATTTATTTATAAAAAATTCAAAATGGCTACTAAAGATGAAGAATTTGCGATTGAAAAAAATTCTTTTCTCCTTTCCTGTGAAAGCAATATTTATGTCCCTCAACAGTTATTAGAAGCAAATGAATTAGTGAAATTAATTAGCAGTAGATTAGAAGATTGTGCATTGCAATGGCAAGCACAAGTTTCTCGTAAACAATGGCAACTATTTAATTCTGAAGCAAATAGGAGCAATTTATAAGAACAATCGTTATTAGGACGAACATATTTTAGTGAAAAACGTCTTGATGAAACATTTCGACATTTACTTGTTTATAATAAACACTTTTCGGAATATGTAACAGGTTTCATTGGTAAGTAAGTTTTCTATAAATACCATTAATAACAATAATTTTAATAGTGATAATAATAATAATAATAATAATAATAATAATAATAATAATAATAATAATAATAATAATAATAATAATAATAGACTTGTATTAATTTAAACTTTTTTAATAATTTTGATACTTTGTTACTAGATCTCTTACAAGATGAATTATCTAATTCCACTTCTGATAAAACATGTAATATAGAAAATCAATGTTTTAATACAAAATGCAATATATTGAGTACTCTTAATATGGAACCAGTAAATTTTCCTGTAGCAAAAAATAAATATTTGAATCGAACAAGAAACTATTAAAATTATATTCATGATATTGTAGCAGTTCAAAATTTATTTACTGATGTTCTTTTAGCAAGAACTAATTTTGATACAAAATTTGTAGGATTTGAAACTGTATTACAGAAAATCATATCTGTTCCCACTGATGCAATTTGTCATCATTGCTATTGGTCCAATATTATGGTAAATACATTTTATTATATATTTATTAATATTTTCAGACTAAAATTAATAAAAAAAATACAATTATGTATTTTAGAGAAGTACGCCTACTGAAAACAGAAATTTCGAAAACAAAGTTGTTAATCAAAGAAATCAAACAGTTACAAAAGCTAAATATTCAATTAAATCAAAGAAATTATTATAAAAAAAATATTGAAGAAATCATCTCAATTAGTTAATAACATAGATGATAAATTGTTATTTACAAGACGTACAAAATTTTGTTAATTAAATTTGATATTCTCTTGCAGCTAGTCATTATCTGTTTTTTAATACTACAAATTTGAAAGAAATAGTAACATATTTAAGCAAATGATGTACATGATTTTATACACAATATTTATTGCTTTCATTACATTTAATATAAATGTTAAAATCTTTAACAGCAAATTATTATTTACTTAAGTTAAAACAAGTTTCTTTCAGATAAATTTCATAAAATGCCAAATGTTATTAATATTGGAAAAGTTAAATACCTTCTTGACATATTACATATTGCTACACTGAAAATACTAAATAATTGTTTTTTTATGGACACTGTATCTAATAAGTAATGTATAATACAACAAGAGTTTACATATTTTTGTCACACTTGTTTCAATTAATTATTATTAATTTTAGCCTTACAATAACTACTATGCACACAAACATTAAATAAATATTAACCTTTATTTATTATGACAGCCATAACTAATACTATGTAAATATTTTATTATTTTTACAAAGTTCTTAAGTTTTATTTTTTAATTAATTACTATATCAATTTTAAATATTTTTGTTAATTTACTTATTTAAATGTTAAATTTGAAAAAAAAATATTTACTTTTAAACACATATTACATAAAAACTAGTCAAATTTTACAATGTCATGTTTGAAACAATATTTCTTCAACTATAACTATTTGTAAATAAATATTAATAATATGATTCCAATTTACATAATGTTTACATAATGTAACAACGTTCAACATTAAAAATATATATATTTAAAAATATACGTTTCTGTACACAAAAGAATATAAATATTTTAATCAATGTAATAGAAAACTTTCCAAGTTTTTTAAACACGACTTACACACAGTTTCGATATTTCTTGGAAATAAATATGTATGTATTTCCACTTTACATAACGGATAAGTATAAAATCTACGTAACAAAAACGTTTTACTCTGATAACATCCAAATTTTGTTGGATTTCGTTTTAAAAAAATAATTTTTAGAAAGAGATTCATATTGATTTTCAATTTTTAATAACTTATTAAATAAATATATCGATTTAAATTAACTTAATTGCTACAATGAGTTAGCATAACTTCCTATGTATAACACATTTTATACTTCATTGATATTACAATATGAATTCTATAAATAGCCAACTTGTATCAAACCCCTTATTTCATTAATACTTCAAATATTCATAAAGTTTTCTTTACTTAGCTCATTCAAATTTTATTATTTTAAAGGTAATATTATAAAATAAAATTTATTAGAATATTCATAAGAATTTAGATACATAAAAGAGACCAGATTCAATTGACAGAAATTTTGTCTTAAACATTCTGTTTAGGCAAAGCTATTAATCAGCAATTAACATTTATTACATTGATATAATATTGATACAAAAAAGATGAAACATCAGTTTGAAATTTCAATAGCTTAAGATAACATTAAAATCATTTTCATGTTTCAATTTAATTTTTCACTACACCTACACTAATTCCAGATCTCATAAATATCAAGTATACAATGTTCAGAAAATAAATTTTTATATTTAAATTTGTGCATTTTCTACAACATGCAATTCTAATGTAACTAATGCATTTTTTATTTTTAGTATATCGCTACTACGTTCTTTTCTTTTTAATATATAATTTAGTCAAATAATATTTTTATAATACATTTTTACTATCCAGTAACATTAAACAAGAAAAAAAATACCCTACCTATAAGATAGGGTACATTTTAATTATATATAACACTAATAAATGATATTACAGTCTTATAATATGTAAAAATATCAAGTAATTAAGAACACTAGTTTTAATAGACAAAAAGCATCAATTAATTTATTTCAATAAAACATCTTACACTGAATATTATTAAGGACTAATTTACAATCAAGCATATCAATGACTGCAATTCTTGTCACCTTTCCAAATATGACTTTCTTTGTGTTTCTACTCTTTTATAAAAGTATATAGTATTCAATATACATTGCATATTATAACAAAAATAACTGAAAATACTTTGTTAAAGTAATTTCACACAAAATAATTTACTTTTAAAAGAATTAAAAGATTTGTATCTGTATCGATTGATTTAAATTACTTCAAGGATTATGATTTTTATGAGATCTGTATGCTAGGATAGGCAAAATATGAGTTTGAAATTGAATAAACCATTGATTTCACCTAAATTCGTAGATTTGTATGCTATGCTCTGGAACGTGTTTCAAATTCAAAGATTGATACCTAGAATAATAAAAACATTTTATAAAAAGTGAAATTATAAAAATTAGTAACAATACTAATATATATAATTAAACTGATTTTATAAATAATTAGTATTTATAACTGCAATATTTATATTTATGAAATAAATATGCAAGAAATGTAAACGTGTATACCGTTATAAAGAATTATAAAACTTTTAATTGTATGAAACAGTATATGGAAAGAAGCATATTTCTTTCTAATAAAATGTGCAAACAACTTTTAAAATATATAGGTATATATAATAACATTACCATTCAGAACTACGATGATAATAAAAACCCTCAATTGTGGCAGCAGACTTTTGAAAACAGATATAATAAAATCCTGCAAACGAAGCACCATTGATGTCTTTAATAGTATGATCAGGAACTAAAAAATGTTCCTTCCACCTCATAAAAACAAAATCAGTCCCTTTCAGAGCTTCATAATCAAAAGTATCTGAATTAAATGTTTTTGCATATTGACAAAATGACTCAAATTTACTCTGCAATCATAGAAAAGGATGATAGATGACATAAAAATAATTGTCAACTAAAACAAAATGTATAATATTATACAAACCCAATGTTTTTTGTCCACATCCTCATCGGCATCCCATTTACGAGTTAAAAATGGGTATTTCTTTGATATAATTTCACCGTCGAAGAATGTTGTGAGTGTGGGAAATTCCTCTGTAAGGCCTTTGATTTTTAAATATCCACACAAATAACTATTTTCCTCGTCCACGTGCTACAAGAAAACAATGTACATATAAAAATTTTTATTTATAAATTTATAATAACTAATACCTACAACTAAAATTTTTATTAAAAACATTTGACCCTTCTGTTTTCTAATAAAATTATTACAAAAATATTAATAAACTAGGAAATACAATGAAAAATTCTAAAAATTATCTTAATAGGTTATTCAGCATTTTCAACTATTTAAATAAGTAAACACAATCAAATAACAACAATATAGTAAATCATAAATACTGAAAACAGAAAAACATATTAATCATAACATAATTAACCGTTATATATATTAATTGGATATCAATGGTGTAATAGAAAATTAAAACATTTGTGACGCAATTTCCAGAAAAACGAAGAACTAACCTGCAAAACTACTTCTACGTCGTAACTGTTACCCTTAGACTTTTGAGAACCTTGAAATCGTGAACCATTGTAAAGTAAAGATTTTGTGACACCCGGCTGCTTTGAATTTGCGGGTGGTGGTGGTACTACGTCAACTTTCACCGGCATTCTCGGCTCAAGTGAACGCTTTTAAAATTTGCCCTCCTTCAACATCAATCTTTACATCCCAAGACTCTCGCAATGACTGCTGGTAATTTTCAGGACATACGTATATTCATACGAAGCCTCGAATCCAGACACATTCATAGTCATCATTTTTATTTAAAGAATATGTTTGAAATATTTTAAACAAAATTTATTTTTTATATCAGTGAATGATTTAAATTATTTTTCATAACATAAAAATGGCCTATTACTACTATAATAAAAATAATACATTTATTTGTTTTATTGACTTATATCTGTATTATATACAGATCCTAGTTTCATTTTGCCGGATATACTATATTCATTCGTGGTATTTACTAATAATTTAAATGTGCACTTTCATTTCATTTTTCCAAATCTTATATTTTGTTATTGATTTCCATAACACTATTCTATCATTAACTTGCATATGCAGGATATAAAGTACAATTTTTATTTAAAAAAAAAATTGTTTAACCTTTTTAATTTCATAATTAATGTTTTTTTTTTTTTTTTTTTTTTTAGTAACTTTCCCGCCAAAAATGATACAATTTTTATATTAGTATTATATGTGAAACAGCAACGAATTACAAACATAATTAAACTATAATATCCGTCAATTATTTGAAAAAGTATTATAATTCAACTTTTGTATCGGCAAATATATTCTCAAATATTGATTTGACTTGCTCTAAATTCTGTAAACTAAAAGTTGATTGTATCCAAGCAAGTATGGCGGATTTTAGTGATATGAATTCACACAAAATGACAGAAAATCACGTACAAAGTCGGTGTAATAATCAGTGGGTTCGATTAAACGTTGGTGGTACATATTTTTTAACAGCAAAAACTACTTTAGCTAGAGATCCCAATTCGTTTCTTTACCGATTGTGTCAAGAAGATTCTGATCTTATTTCAGACAGGGTTAGTTGCTACTTAAACAACCGCGAACTTTAAAATATTACTAACATTCAATTCGTAGCTTTATGTAACACAACAATTATATTTTTGTTCAAACAAACAAAGAAGTATATATTTATGTAAATGTGTTTATGAATACTTTTTAAATATGACGTGAATAACATAGATACAAATTTTAAGTTACTGTCAAATATGATTTTATTATTAAAAATGTTACAAACTGTGCATATCATACTAAATTATGTAGTATATACATATATGTGTTCATGTTCAATATATTATGCATGTATAAATATAGGTATATACACATACAAAATTGAACGCTATTTTATAAAATAATGTATTTATGTAGTAAATATTTCACTTGTATACATACACACAGTTTACAAAATTTAGTATAAAAGCTCATATTATGTATAAGAAATAAACATATATTAAAAAAGTTCCTTTATATTTCATGATGTAGGATGAAACTGGAGCATATTTAATAGATCGTGATCCAACATATTTTAGTCCCATTCTAAATTACTTACGTCATGGAAAATTAGTAATTAACAAAGATTTAATAGAAGAGGGTGTTTTAGAAGAAGCAGAATTTTATAATATCACAGAATTAATTCGACTTGTTAAAGAAAGAATTATATTAAGAGATACCAGACCATTACGAGATTCAAAAACACATGTATATAGAGTTCTTCAGTGTCACGAGGATGAATTAACTCAAATGGTATCGACAATGTCGGATGGATGGAAATTTGAACAGGTATTACTTGTTTCTTTTAAATTACCAAAATATTTAAAGCTTAATTTATGTACTGAAAATATTAATGTTTGATCAGTAAGATTTAAAAATTATTAAAATTGTATCATATATACAAATTTTTGATATTTAAAATATTTAGTTAACAACACTAATTTAGATAATTTGAATATATTTTGTTATTATTTTTAGTTAATCAACATAGGGTCTCAGTATAATTATGGGAATGATGATCATGCTGAATTTTTGTGCGTGGTTAGTCGAGAATATGGGGCCAGTCAACTTGGTAGCAAGGAACAAGAATCAACGGATCGTGTTAAGGTACAATTACCGTATTCAAGTTTTTCACATCATTCTTTCAACCAAAGCAGTTGCATATAATTTTTTTATGCTAAATAATTATGTAGTTTTGATTTTGTTCAATTTTTTATTATATTTTCATAATATAAAAAATCATCATCAATATTAATAGATAAGTGTTCATATTTTATTGTTAAAAATTTTAATTAACAAAAAGTGACTATGCTCATAAACTCTGAGGAACATAATATTTAAATACAAAAATTTATAAATCTAGAACTTGAACAAATTTGTGAAGCATAACAGTTTCTGGTATATCAATACTATATTCATTTTTATAGAGATTATTAATCCATTTGTAATAAGAAATGGTACATGTGTCTTTAACAGTGAGTATCACAAATAAAAAATAAACATAAAAGTTAATGACTCCGTGATAATAGTTTATAATAATAATAATAATAATAATATGTATATGTGTGTGTGTATATATATATATATATTTTCAGAATATGTATATCCCAATATACTATTGGGGTATATATATATATATATCCCAATTAGCGCCAAATATATATTTTTAAAACACAGTGCATTAAATAAAACATTAAATGAATTTATCTTAATACATAGTGAAAAAAACATGCAATTGAGAAGATAAAGTTTTATTTTGACTTTAAGTCATTTTCATATTAATTTAATAATATATATAGTACATATAAATACAAAGAAAAAATTTAAACAAAAAGAAAGTATAATGATAATTAGAATAGCGTTAAATGGGGTCTTAATTTATGTACAATATGTCAATTATACAGAATCATAACAAGTGTATATTTCCAAAATTTATACAATTCATCTTATTACAAATAGATACAATAAACAAAAAATCCTTTCACAGTATGAGAATTAAAAAATTATTACAATAAATTAATCACTAAATCATAATTTTAGTTTAAAACTAAAATTGGAAAAATATGTAAATTCTGAAACTTTAGTTAAGCTATATAAGTTATGTTTTCTATGTATTCTTTGATATAGAATTCTTCATTTTTTAAATACTAAACAATATAATAGGCAACAAATGCAAAATGTTGCAGTTTGTTAAACTATTTATTTTAAATTACTTTTGTCCAAAGATTAAAGTTGTTATTATTATTGTCTATTTTTTATCACTTTTATAAACCAAACTAAAATACAATGTTTTGGTAATTCATTTTATTATAATAATGATATTAATTGAATATTATTTAATATGTATTAATTCAGGGGCCTAGTTTCATAAGCATGTTCTGCCTCTGATATTTGCTGTATGTACAATATCATTATTTTTGTATCGCATGCTATGCATCAAATAAAGATTTTTCTCTTTTGTTGGCTTGATTACTTTGTACCCTATATCCTGCACGATTCATCATTGCATGATTGTATTATTTTTCATGTGTTTTATTTTCTGTTAAATAAAATCACTATTAGATAAACATTAAAATTAATTGTACGATAAATATCTTTTACAATTTTAAAGGTACAAAATATTAAATAATGTATAAAATTAATAATCATGTCATAAAAATTAAATCAATTTTACATTAAATATGTTAGAATATTTTTGTAACATTTGTAAAATTTAATGTACACAACAAAATGCAGAGGCTGAACAGTGCTAAATAATTATTAATGTGTTACAGAAAGATTTGAATAATAGATGAATCATAATTTTTATTTCTTTTGTAAAGTACAAAACTATAATTCCTAATGTAAAGCTATTAATATAATTTTACTGAATTTCAATCACTGAATTATATTTTAGGTTCTGCAGCAGAAGGGTTCTCGTATGTAATCTTTAAATCCGTCCTTTCCTTTTCTTGCTTCGTTTCATTAAATCAACTGTGCAGCGACAAGATGAAGACTGTTTTTATTTTTACACTTAAAAATTTAAGTTTATACAAATTTTGATTACCCCATTTTTCTTACACAGTGGTAATTGCAGGAAAAAAATGCAAAGGTATATTATCTTTTATAGCTGTTTGGCTATTACACAAGAATAGCATGAAGCTTTAATAACTGAAAGTATCACACGTAGTAAAGTGAATTTGTGTTTTTTCTTTTTATTGTTTATTAAACGTTCATTAAAAAATCATACATATTGTAGTAAAAATAGTGATTTCATATGGGGTCGTATATTTTATAAATATAATGAAATTGTACTGAAGTAAAACTTTCTATTGGCACTTTTCCTTTGAGAAAAGTGTATTAAAAATAATAGTATTAATATATGTACAAACATCAATATTAATATGCTATAAAACAAAATTGTTATTTAGCTATAGAAGTCATATTTTAGTTTTACTAAACAGTTCAAAAGACAATAGCATTCATAAAGGCAATTCTTTTCATACAAATTTTTACAAAGAATATTAATACTCCCTAACAGTAAATAGATCATCTTTTTGTAACAAAGTATATAAGAGTATGTTTTTTCTAACCGTGTCTTTATCATAACATTACTTAAATTATGTACCTTCGCACTGCCGCTATAAAACATAAAATGATATTTGAACATGATATTTTTTATTATCTGATATAAAATTATAATCAGAAGTATGTAAAATTGATTTTAACAAATGATAGTGTGCATAACAAATATAATTTTTAACAGAAACAATCGATTATATCATTAATATGTGATAATGTATAAACTGAAAGAATTTCGATATGAGAAAGTAATCATATTAAAAGAAAAAAATAAAAGATACAATCATATATTCTTCGTCATTTAAGAATAATGTCCTAAATGTATATGATTTTTAATGTAGGGTAAATCTGGGTTGATAGTAATAACTTAGATATTTACAATAATATTGTAGAACAGATCAAAATATTAGTAGTAATATTAAAAGCTTATAACAAACAAAATAATTTACATTTGCTTTTTCAAAATTATGCTTCTTTTTAATATTTAATGTAATCTTTTTGAGCATAACAATTATCACTGTTATTTATATTATTTATATTGTCACCGTATTATTCATTATATTATTAGCTATAAACAAATACGACGTTACAACGGATATAACGTTAAAAAAAAGTAAAGAAAAATATATGCGACACAAAGCAAAATTTTAAATACCAAATATTTTTTATTTTTTCATGATCATAGTTGGTTCGGTAAATGACGAATGTAATATTTTCCTTCATTCCAATATTTTGATTAATAATGTTGACTCTACTTATCACAAAGTTAATGTCGTTATATACTTCCATAATGTAAACTAAGTATATTACTTCGGATTTGTTATGACTATAACGATTCTACTAGTATTTTATATACAGTCAAATTGTTACTTGCAACCTCAATCTACCCTACAATATTTCAATCTAACCAATGCAATTAGAACAATAGATTATAGACTTATATCAGAAGATATATTACAATGTTTGTTTTTCTCTCTTCGTTTATTATTTCAATGTGTACCATCCTTGTTTTGTAAGTATTTGAAATTATAGTAATTTGTTATTCCAGTTACAGAAGTAATAAAATTTTAAAATCGATAACAATAATTTAGGTTGTCAATTGCTAAAGGCCTATTAAATAAATGTAGACAATATACTCGTATTCGAAAGCATTATTTGCGAGTATAAAGATATGTATAACATTAAAATATGATAAGTACTATTAGAATTATATTGTGTATAATAAATATTATATATTATATACAAAGCGTTCAACGTGCTGGTTTGTATGTACAGTTACTAAGCATTTGGGATAACTTCTTGAAACAATATTTTGTATAAAAATTTATCTGTTTTAAACAGATCAAAAATTACAAGAATCAAACTATATTGGAAATATCCTATTTTTTACAATATACGGTATATAATTTGAGAATATTGTATGGGATATTGAAATAAATTCAACAAATATTATTTCTTCAATATATAATTTTTATTTATTTATAATATTAAATTCATAAAATTAAATAAAATAAAGGCATTTAAATATTGTGCTCTATTGTGATGAATCGGAACTTGAGAGCTTTTTACGAAAATTTCGGTAACTATTCGCGAAGAGTATCATTTCAGTCCAAAATACCTCTTTGTCAAATCATGTAATCTTGATTTAGAATAAACTTGCCTATGGAACGGTTTGCAGATTTAAGTCTCCACGGTAATTGTAATATAAGTAGTGAAAGATGTTTGTCTTATTCATTTAGCAATTTTTTCTTTTTTACATTCTTTCGTACGACATTGCCACAAGCAGTACGGCCATTAATTTCCGGTAACCCGGACAAGCTTGTCCTAGAACCTGCATTGAATAAAAGTTTGAGGTGAATTTTTGTAATCTATTGTGGCTACCTGCTGTGATTTTAAATTACATTTAAAAACAAGTAATCTATAAAGGAGATCTGCATCGTCAGACTACGATTCATGTTACGAGGAATATTCGATCACAACGTATTAAAGAAGCTTTGCGCTAAGAAGTGCCCGGAAGATTTGTGTTTAAAGGAATCTCGCTATAGAGTAAAAAATTTATTATATGTGCAGGTGATTTTCTCACTGTGCAAATTTAAGTCAAGAACGACATCGACGCAACGGAAAAGCCTGATGTAAACATATGCGTGAGAAAACACAAAATAGTGTTTAGAAACAACAGTTTTTTCTTTGCATAGCAATGCAATCATATACAAACCATATACAATCATCTATATGTAGGGATCCGTATATTAATAATATTGCTTTTTACCGCAGAGTCGACAAACTCTAGTAGATTTATCTATAAACAAATTCTTGGATAAAATTAATCTAATAGTATGAATAGAAATACTAAGGCAGTATTCTTTAAATGTGTACACTCGCAAGTAGTGATCATACTGTTAATAGTAATGATGTATAAGAGAATGTTGGAAGGGGAAGAAAGAAAATGTGAAATTAATGGGATAAGAATTTTGCTTTACTTATTGTACTGTATCTGTCACTGCAATCATGAAAAACCATAGCAAAATCTTCACAGTATCTTGTGACTGTCTCTTCATTAAATAATTCATAAAAATGGCTATTACGTTTTCAATACACCATAATGCATAATGTTGTTTTGTTAATTGGTCCTGACTTAGAATAAAAACTGGCTAACTATTATAAAAAATAAAAATTCTGAGAGAAAAATAAACATAGTCCATTCTAAAAAAAATAGAGATTTTATTATAATGTGTTAAAAATTATGAATCTAATATAATACAAGAATAAGCAGATTTAGTATAGAAAAATTAATGACCAAGAATTCTAGATTCAAAGAAGAAAGATCGATATCACATTTTTCCAATAAAAGAGTAATTAATAAATGGATTTTTAAAGGGTATTTAATATTCTGAAATAGATTTAGAACTCGTTATAAGAAAAAGGAACAATAAATTTAAGATTATTTATATTTAGAGTGGATATCATAAAGTTTGTTTTGCAAACATTGAAAATTTTACTTCATATAAATCTGATCATTCTTTCTTTGAACTTTTTAAATAGGAGTTCTAAAAAATGTTAAGTATTTTGTTTGTTAATTGAATGTGAATGAACAGCATATACCCAACTATTGTGTATTCATATATTTATTCTTTATATTCATGTACTTTAAATATATATAACACAAACATTTGGCAAGATCAATTTTAAGAACTGGTAGAGACAGTGACAGTCAGCTGAAAAGGCAATATAATATATTAAATTGAATCTATTTCAATACTGTTCCACATATTTTTTTTCATTATATATACTTAAATAAAGTGTCCTTATGTATATGAATATATTATGAATAAAATACATATATTAAAATATTCATTGAATTTGCCCACAGTATTATTTAAAAAATTTAAATAATTTTAGCTGTTTATTAAAAAATAAGATTCAATACTCAAACATATATGTATATAGTTTTGTATTCAGGAAAGGTTTATGATTTTTATTTTTATATCAAGTGTATATTAATATTTAATCAAATTTATTACAAATTTGAAACAAATTAACTTTTCTATGAAACATTTTTATCAGGTTATTAATAAATATTTTATAAATCATATGGACTGTTACATTAAGCACTTTGCACATATTTAGATAACAGATACTCAGAAAGAAATTGTTTTTATATTGATTGAAAGGGGCTCAGTTGTGCCATTTATTAATTATATTTTTATATAAACATAATATGTTAGCAAGAAAACTACAGAAAGAACATAACTATATATTTAACAACAATATTACGAAATATCCAGAAAATTATGACCAATACAGACAATTTTTTATAATATTTAATGTTATTTGCATTAAAAAAAAAAGCGATAAACCATTAAGGATTAAATATTAAGTTTAATTCAAGACTTATTTTAGTAACTAGCAGTGTACACTCACTACGCGAGTAAAGTGAGTTTATTATTTATCAATGCGAGGGATGACAAAGTAGTTGAAATTGGAAATCGAATTGCCTTTCAAATAATTATCTAGCCACTGCTGTTCTTTGTCATTGATGGTTTGAGTGTGAGGAGTAACTTTAAACGAACCTGTCTTAATTTCAAATCGGTTGTCATGTGTCTTAGTTTGATAATTTGGAATTGGTTCTGAAAATTTGTTTGTTTTTCTCGTTAATAATAAGTGTCTTAACAAAATGAAAGAGGAAAGAGTTCCACTGTTCTTTATTGCCGATATAATAGTGTGTGCACTTTTTTTATATTTGCAATAGTTTTGGAGGAATGAAAATGACCCATAATTTTTTAAATGGAACTATATAGTTTTTCTTCGATAAATCGATTCTCTGAAATATTCTGAATAAAAAAGTATTAGGGTATAATGGTAAGAAAAACGATAATTTATAAGATATTTTAAGTTTTTTTTTCAACATAGTATGCCATCTTTGACATCACCTTGTTCATTAGTGATAGTGGATATCAAATAATAACACAATGTGCACACCTGTGGCCATAGATGAACATTTTGATACCATATGTGTAGGGGTGCACCTTGCCATCTCCTCACATAATTGCTGGCTGGAAACGGCTAAGCCGTTTTATATAAAGATAAAAGGATTTTCTAAACTATTTGATTAAACAAATTTTTTTTCATAAATTTGTTTATATTTGTCAGCAAACATATTATTAGTTTCTATACTTTTGTTAATCTTCTAAATAAGATAGCATTATAGTCAGTTCCTTTTACTGTCTTTTACAGGTTTATTTGTAACAAAACCATGTTTATGTATTTTATGCATATGTACTATTTATTCAGTTTGTAATTTTTGAATGTGATTTATCATCATTATACTGCTTTATAATTAATTTTTATTCTATTATGGAATCTTCACTCATTTTTCTACTTACATTCGAAAATACTTTATTTCTCATAAATTACCATTTTATTAATTTCAAGTTGATTTTAAGTATAAAAATTCTATAAATATTACATTTATATCTATTAAATATTCCATTTATGATTGCTTATTTAAATTTAATTTTCTTTTTAACATTAAAGAATTATGTTGTAATAAGTATGTATTGACTGAAAATGCATGCATGTTCTTGGAAAGTCAAAAGTTAATAAACTGCAAATATTTTCTTGAGTCGCTGTACAGGAATTTGTACTTTTATAGATATATTTCTACATTTATTAAATATTTAATTTTTATTGTTAGAGAAAAAAGTAATATTTAAAGAAATAAACGGGAGAGAAAGTATACATATAAAGTATAAGTGCAGATAGTATTGTATATTAGAATTTACTGCGCACAAATTAAATGAAAAAAATTATTCTATTTTTCCATGTACACTCATTTAATTATTACAGTATTTTTCAAATACTATTTCCAAAGGAAAGGAAGAACTTTTTACTTTTTTCCTTTATTATAGAAAACATTTCATTTAAAACATAAGCACCTAATACTAAAAGGTGCATGAAGATTTTAAGTGGAAGGTACCAAGTATAATTTGTTATTTTAAACATTGTATACTTTTATTGCAGTATAATTTAATTTTAGACAGATATTTCTTTTATTATTATTATGATGATTTATTATTTATTTATTATTTCCTCAGAATGTATTTACTGTAATGTGTTATCTTATTTATTTTAATTACATGATTATCGTTAATGTTATATGAAAGCAAATAACAAAGTTACTCATATTTCTATGCTAAAGATGTTTATATACTTTTACATATTTTTTGCATGGAAATGCTTTCTATTACATATTCATTGTGTCTACAAAGTAAAAAATTAATTTTAAACAATTGTTATGAAAAAAAAAAAATTTTTACTAATAATATCATGTGAATGACTTAGATCGATATACCAATATAATTCAATTACTGTATATGTATATATCAGTATATTAATGGGTATGTGACTTCTTATTAATACTATAAATACTGAAAACCTGACATATATAACAGAAAAATGTATTATACTCATATCTAATATACAAATTTTTTTCCTTGTATAAAGTTTATTATTCAAGAGAAGTCACTTTAGTTTCTATAATAAAATATATAAAATATGGTAAATACATCAGAAAAGGAGGAATTATTTGTAACAGTTACGTGTAAAATATATGATTGATATGAACTCCTGAAATCCTGTAGAACCTTCAAGTAATATCGGATGACATAAATTATATTAAGAAAAGCTAAATAAATTGGAACAGCTGTATCTATTGAATTATAAAAGATTAAATTTATGATCAAACTTATTATTGTAACAAGCAAGTTCAATGTTGGTAACAATTTTCTATAGGAAGTTACTATTTTGTGAATTACTGAAATTACTATACTGTTACGAATTTTTGTCATTTTTATATTGTAATTTAGATCAGAATACATTTAAGTATACGTCATTGATGAGATATAAGATTCTATTTAAATTTTGTTTACATTACAGAAATTATACATTAATATAAGCAAATTCAATATTTAAATTAATATGTTATATTTTACAAAAATATTTCTGCAAGTGAAATATAAATATTAGATAGAAATCACTTCACATTAAATTGTTTTTTACCTGGTTTAAAATAAAAATTAAGATTATTTGAATATCTTGTTGAATATACAACCTTACAGCATAAAAGAAGTAAAAATGTGTAGTTCTTAAAAGAAATATTGAGAATAATTTAAGAGAAACATAGTTTTGAAGGAAAAATTATGCTTACTAGATTGCATAACTTTATTTCATAATTTTCTTATATTTACGTATTTTACAATTAATAAGATATTTAGTCGCTTATAATTAATGGTGTACAAAGCATTATGACAGAATAATTACGAAGTATGATTATGATGTTTACTGCATTTCTTTTAAAATGAAGTTGCAGCTAATTATTTGAAATATAATTCGAGTTTCATAAAATAATATTTATAATATAATTATAATTAACTAATTCTAACAATATATCTTATTAACAGGAAATTGGTAAAATATAATTAAGAATGAAATTTCTAAATTAAATATAAATATATTAAATGTTAAAATGATCATGTTATGTAAGGTTTTTAATATTGTATATATTATATAAACTATTTTAGTAATCTATATTATAGTATTCTATACTAATTATTCTTTAATAGTACATTAAAAATAATTATATTAATTATACTTTAAATAAGTATTCAATATTGATTAATTAATGATATACATGTACTTCATTTGTATACATTAAGAAAATCGTATATTACATCAGAGTAACTACATTATTACCCATAAGTATTAGGACATTTATAAATTTTGTTGACTATATAATAATTTGAGTTACTAATTTTTTCTTTATTCTTTTTTTGGATTAATGTTACGGATCATATATCAAAATTAAGAATTATCCAAAGACCCTTTTTATTTATTCTGTATTGCTCTGTACAAGAGAGACAAGGACTGCAGACACTTTATCACTTAAAAGCGCGATTTCATTGTTTGAAGAATTTTAGACAAAGCAGCATTTTCATATACTTTCTTTTTTGATTTACTCTTTTTATAATGATTGAGGATACTACAGAATCCTATTTTGAAATTTTGATTTTAAAAGATTATAAAAAATAAATTTTTATGTATGCTTTGGTTTGTTACAAAGTGTACCTTATTAAGATAGCATAAGTTAGCTGTTCAAATAATTAATACCTGTAATGAATGTGAAGAAGCAGCTTCATCAAAGTGCAAGAATGTGCTGCATTAAAAAGACTACATTGGAAATGAAATGTAAGTTATATCTATTACAATACTTAAAAACTACCAAAAATTGATTGATGAGGAACTGTGTGTGTCCTGTGCAAATCAGCTAAAATATGAAATTTTCAGGCATAGATTTAAGCAATTTAATGTGTTCTAATACTTATGAACAATAGTGATATCTATTTCAAAAAGTCAGTGTTAATAACAATGTATATTATAATTACCTTTAAAATTATTTTTACAAACACCTTATTTTACAAACTCGTGCACCTTTGTCAATTAAAAATATTTTATTTATAAAATAGCATCATATGAAAGTTTTTATAAAATATTGTAAGTATCAGAACATAAGATTACATGTAGTATAAATAATGAAATATGTTTTTGAATAAATTTTAGTTAAGGCATATTGGCAATTATTTTTAGTGGCTGATCAAGATATCTTGCTAAAGCTTGTGCTTTTTCTCTTAATAAACCAAATCCCACATTTTCTTTTGCATATAAACATAATAATAGATTTGCTACTTCAGTAATTACAACCTTTCCATCCTATAAAAAATTATTGAATGAATGAATACACACAAATTATAATTACATTTACGATATTAAATAACTTCTTTACATAAAATATTTAGTTCAAATGTATGTATTCAATAATTAATATTGTTATTTGAAACATTTTTGCTGTCAAATTATATATGTTTTAAAGTGTAAAATGAGACCTCTTATAAGATAAGTTAATTCTTTTATACAAAAAATATGTGTTAATTAAGCTACACAATAATATTACAATGCTCTATCAATTTTAAAACAAATTATATTAACTGCTAATGGTCAAATGAGCGTATGAAACATCCCCAGTCAATTTAGATTCAATTTTAGTCATTTATATCTTGAGAATTTAAATAAATACCTTTTTTAAAACTCCAGTATTTTTATTATTTCTTTCTCCAAACTATTATATCTCAAGTGTTCAGCTAAAATTTTAGTTTTTCATATTAAAATAAAAAAGATTTTTAATTTTTCTGTGAATACTGTCATTTTTTCAATTTTGATCATATTCACTGTTTAAGTTTATTGAAATTAGCTGCGAAATATATTAAAACAGTTTTCAAAGATTATTTCTCATGTTGTCCTACTTAAAATAACAAATTGCTTTTTTATAAGAAACATTTTTAGTGGCTGGAGTCTTGAATGTTCCAATATATCAGGTCTGTAATGCAGCTGAAGTGTGACCGTTAAGGGTTAATATATATTTATTTTCAGATGACAACATTCTTTTATGTTACATGTAATGTAATAAATGTTTCACATAACTAATATAAACAAATTATATTCTTATTTCTTAAAGTTTACTTCTAGTAAAATTCGATATTATAATTAAACAAAATCTAGTAATTATTTTAATAGTTAGTAATAATTATAAAATCTATTAAAAACAGCTAATCTACTTAATGGTTTACTCAAAATGTTTAGCTAGATAGCTACTACATAAAATTTGTGTAAATAAATAATGTAAAGTAAGAATAAATGAATATTAGTTACCGCACAATCCATTAACACAAATTGTAATTCATCTTCTTTAAACGCATTTCGTCCATTTTTTTCATATGCTGACCAAATATTGCTAGTAATAGCAGCAGTTACTCTTGCATCCTTATCTCCATATCCACTATAAGCTAATAAACCACCATCTCTATTTAATAACCTAAAATATATTGTTATCTGTATTAGTATTGAATCGTGAAGATTAATACTAATTTTATATAACATTAATTATGTTAAACAAATACGAATAAATAACAATTTTTTTATCATTATTTATACTCACAAAGTATTTTCCACACCTCCCGTATTGGCTTGACTAAGAACTTGAGTAAGAGCCTTTGGTTTCAACATGATTCCGTATAATAAAATAAAATTTTATATTTACTTCTTATTTCAAATTATTTTTATTAATTTTACTCTGTATGTTATATTAGACAGTAATAACGAGATTAAGTTCTAGTATACAGAATTTTCTTAGAACATGTATAATAATATGTATATGACATCCACAAAGTAAACAAGTACAGTAAATTCTTTCTACACTTTATTCTACGCATAGATGAACTTATATAAATACAATACCAAAGAGTAGATATAACACGAGGCGACACTAGACAAAGAAACCTACCTCCTAGAAAGAGACAGAGGACGCAACCAATTTAAAGGCCAAATCAAAAGAATCGGATGTGCGCACGTGCACAGTGTAGAAGCACAGTATGAGAAAGCATAGTAGGTTCACTCCGTGTCGGCACCTTTGATCTCATGACTAAAAGATCGCCATGTTGCTGGTTGTGCGCGGGCTCTAATTTGAAAGACACAAACAGAAAGAAAGAATTTTACTAAATATTTAAAAAAAAAATAAGACTTTAGAATAATAACTCACTTGATGGGAAGAAAGTTAGATCTATTGTAATTATATGGTACATAAATTATTGTGTATATTTACAAATAATTAACACCTTTGTGTTTATTTTGTTGTACATATGTATTAATTTATTTTTAATTAAAATACAATTTCATCAAAATCATTGTATAAGAATACAATTATTATATACAATAATTAATAAATACGTGCTTCCTACGTCGTTATAAACGACGTTAGAAAAATATAATCTGATAATCATAATATTGACAAATGTGTATCCATCCTTGATCCATCAGTCATAATGTGATTTAGATGCTGAATTCTTCTTTTTCTTTCTTAATTTCAGTTTATTGATGTATACCTAAAAATATTTAGAATATAATATAATGAATAAATAATAAATTCATGCACTCTCCCTTAAAAGCTATAATAAATACAAGATAAGTAACATAATAAACTAACCTTTCTACATCTTTCGGGAATCTAAACAAAGTTTCTTTTATTCCACGTGTTTCACTCGTTGCACTTTGACAGCCTTTTATACAACACCATTTTACGTCACACTTTCTATATATATTTATTTATTTATTTGAAAAAGTAGGTGACAATAATAACGAGCACATGTGTTATTACCAGCTATTCACAACCGCGATTCGGTCATGCGCGAGTGACAAATATTAGGCCACCTTTGGGCAGAGTGAGCCTACTGTGCTTTCTTATACTGTGGTAGAAGTATGGCGGTCGAAAAGAAATATTAGAAAATAGTTTTTCATTTTCTTATAAATTATTTGTAATAATCATTTCCGTAATACATATTCTTCAAAATACATATATTTTGTAGAGCAATCATTTTGGTATATTCTTTTCTTTTTCAACTATTTAACGTCGTAAAATTGATAAAAACACCTCAAAAGACAATATTAGTAATGTACAGAAAATTGATTACAAATATATTTTAAAATATTAAAGATTCATATGAAAGTAGATTTGGTCGATGTTTTGGATAGATCAAAGTTGCGGACAGAGAGTGCCGCCTGTGGTCTGCACCGTGTGCAATACGTCTATGACTACGTTTCCATACATGTATATGAATATATGAATGTATATGAGGTATACATTCAGCGTGCTTCTCATGAATGTTTGGTGAATTTTGTTGTTACGTAAAACTACTGACTGAGTACCACTGTGATTGGCTTATATTTGCACCATTGTGGCCAATGTAGTGTTGCGTGAGAGCGGTGTAGGAATATAAAACTTACAAGTGTTGCGTTTACCGTCCGCGGTCTAGGGATTTTGGGATGTGGGTAAGTTAACCCGTGGAGCGCTGAGGCGCCGGCTCGCGGTGTGTAGAAATAATTCGAACAGATTTAAGATGAGAAAAAACTAAGTCCAACTATTTATTCGATAATTGACAATGTACTTTTTACAAGAGCAAACTGGAGCGTATGAAATATGAAATTAGTCTGCTCGTTCTGCGCTTGGCGGAAGAGATCTTCGGGTGATGCGGATCGATGCCCCTTTCTCGCTGGATCCTGGATCCTCCCTCAGGATCATCCCTTGTCCAATGGTGGAGGAGTCCACCCCCGTCCGATGTGGGCCCCTTCTCCTGGCTGTGGTCCACCCTCAGCCGCGTGGTGGTGGAGGCTCCGCCAAGACGCGGGAACGTAACATTGAACATGTGCTTAGAGAAAGCGTGGGACCCAGAGAAACGCGAAAACAAAGTCCTTGTACTGGGCGAAAATTTACGACCCTCTTCGAGTGCATGAAAAGACATTCGTAGGAGATCTCGAAGCTTTCCAGAACCGAACGCGACTTAGTCAAAAACAACGAATTCGATACGGTCCCTAATAAATTAATCTCTACAAACATTCAGAATGAAGCTATGTTTATTCTCTGGATTCCCAAACTTTTCCTAGCACGAACACCCACGTCGAGTGGCTTTAACAATATAAGCTTTGTCTATTGTACATGATCGCACGCTCAGATAGTTTAAATTTCGCTCTTAATTTATGGTCATCGATATAACAAAGTACAGATGCGCTCTGTAAATATTCTCACGGTCGTGTCGCCATACTTCACTGACTATATTCAGGATGATAACAGTACGCTTGCGTTACACAAGTAAACCTACCGAAGTGTCACTCTCCGATTTTTCTGAAATTTGGATATGTAATAGTCCATGGAAAATTAGGGGACACGTATTTTTTTTTATCTGCGGTAAAACATATTTAGGGTATGAAACAACCCCCCAAAGTGTGAGAGTAAAATGGAAAAATTGCGATATTTTTGAGATTAATGAAGCAATTTTTAAAATTTTTGATATGAAAGTATCTTTCGATAAAAGACAAAAATTGGCCCAGGTACGTTGGAAGGGGAGTGAAAATTAGGGGGTGAAGTACCCCTAAAGTGACCAATTTCTTGGTGTAAAAAAATCAGTTTTGATCTGATCGAAATAAAATCTAGTAAAATTTCAAGAGGAAAGTTAATTAGAGAACACGTATCTTTTTGTTTTACATAAATATTTAGGATGTAAAAATTCACGCAAAAATTCGACTATCTACTTGCGCGGGCTTCCAGCACGGCTTACTTGCCTTATGTAAACGCGGCTTTACAGTAGGTTTGGTTTGGTTTGGCTTTGTTTATTTTCTCCTTATACAGAAGATGGCACTTGAGTATCACAAAGCGCGACTATGCATAGAGTACAAAGGTGGCGACAAAGAGTGTTACCTCTTGTTGCATTCCTACTCTTTGCATCAAAGGTGCCGACAAAGAGTGTCGCCTCTTGTTGTATCCTTACTCTTTGGTGTAGTCGTACTTCAAGATTCACATGCGCAGAACGAATTATAGAAACAGAAAAGTTTCCGTCATAGACTTTCTGTATAAGCCTATGGTTTCCAACTTCTGATTACAGCAAAGTAGTGTTTGGTATCATGGGACTCTGTTTCTGTTCATTGTGCGTGTGATAGAATTTTTTTATTGAGATCTTTTGATATGTTTATTATTCATTTTTTTCTTATCTGTATTTTAGTGTTTTATGTTAAGTATTCAAAATAAAATGTCGAAAATGAGCTCGAAAGATAAAGACAACAAAACGTTGCATGATAGATTGAAACAATTTTTCCGTATCAACAAAGGTAATTTTTTGTATTTTATCATCTTATTTATAAAATATAGTAATGATTTTTGTTTTACTATAATAGGAGAATGCAATTTGTATGCTATATGCTTATAATATTATGCATCTGTATGTTTCATAAATAATTTATAAATAGTAAACATTTCTTTAGGAAATTATAAAAGTCGCGAAGATTTTATATTAACTCATGATCTTGAAAAAGAAATTAGTCCTGAAAGTCCTGTACATCAACGTACAAAAGCTATTAAAGATCTTTGTGATGCAGTTCTTAATCAACAGTGGGAAGATGTAAGTACTTAGATTTTATTTAATAATAGGTTTATTAATAATAATCTATTTCGTTTTAATTGTGTAATAGAAAGCAGCTGAACGATTGTGGTATTTAGTACAAGATCTTTTAGATAAAGATGTATCTCGTGAACATAGACATGTGGCATTAAACTTTTTACGATGTCTTGTTCAAGGACAATATTCTAAATTGTCCTCTCTCATGAGAATAAAATTTTTCATGGTTGTTAAAGAGCATAATATTCCTGAAGATATTGGACCTCGGTATTATATTTATTGTACTGCATTATCTAATAATTATTTTATTGTATTTTTAACTAATAATATTATTTTAGATTAGAACTTTTACAAAGTCTAACAGAAAATGGTAAGGATATATTACATTTGGAAGAAAGAATAGGACCTTTCTTACTAGATTGGATGTCTGTTGTGACTGCAGGAGATGGGAAAAGGAGTGCTGAATTTTTGTCACTTCTAGTTAATGTCATTAAATTTAATTCAGCTTACATTGATGAAGAAATTATATCAGGCTTTGTGCAGTAAATATCTTATCTACTATAATTATTATTTAATATTTTTAACGAAAGAAATATTCTTTTTTTTTATATTTTTAGGTATATTTGTCATTTATGCTACTATAGTAATAGCAATGAAGTCGTTTCTGGATGTTTAGAAGCTTTAGATGCAATTGTTTGTTACAGTAATTTACAATCTGATTCACTACAAACATTTATTATAGCATTATGTGGAAGTGTTAATGTTGAAAAATATTGCCAAATAAGTTGGAAAGTATGTTACAAAATTTTACAATTTATGAACATTAACCGTATTTTAATTGTCTGAGTTTATTCAAATTTCATTCTAATCTAAGTTCTGGTCTAAAAGTATTTCTTGAATTAATTGAATCTATCATACATTTATGTTTCATAAATATATTACTTATTTACTTTATACTATTAACTTTTAATAATGTTTAATGTATTAGAAATAAATTAATTTAAAATGTATTAATAATCTTTTGCAGATAATGCGTAATTTATTAGGTACACATATGGGTCATTCTGCATTATATACAATGTGTCGTATGTTACAAGACCCAAATTTTCAACGTGATGTACGTTTATTACGAGGCGCGGTCTTTTATGTAAATATGGGTCTTTGGGGAACACTCAGAATTCCAAAGTTAGAGTGTACACCAACATCTGTACTACCTTCATTTTATCAAGTAGGTAGTAAAAGTTTATTAGTACAATGTTTGGTATGATATAATTAAGAATAGGTTATAACATTTATTATATATTTCATTTTACTAGGCTTTAAAATGCAATCATCCTGTAGTTATGTATGAAGTGACATTATCAATACAAAGATTAGTAAATAAATATGGTGTTGAATTATGGGATCCGACCTGGAATATTATTCTAGATATTATTGAAGAAGTTATTTCTCATACAGGTAAGAGTTCAAGGTTATTCATCATAATTTTAATATGGTTGTTCCCATTTACACATGTCGCGGACGTAATCGTCAACTTCAAACGTTAAGACACACATCCATTGTTCCGTTTCGCGGTTTTGCCAACGAACGCTTTATTATGCAATATACATAATGGTGCAAACCCAACGGGGTAACCCTGTAGGAAATACCGGTTCTCGTCCGATCACGGAAATTCAGCGTTCGTTTTTTCGAACGGCCGCTCGGACCTTTAAGCGGCGCGACCAGTTGTTGAGTTCATACCACGGCTCTCGTTAAACTCAATTAAGGCATTCCTAAATCAATAGAATAATGAGAATCAAAGATCAAAATTTCTTACGTAGCAATAAAGCTAAGTGGTAAGGTCTTTTCTCTTTGCATGTCCCGTCCCTTGATATTTCGAACACCTAGCAGTATGAGCTATAAAATTTAGGTACGGCGGAACGGTCCATAGCCTAAGAAATTCAAATTGACAATAATATTCATACATAACGGTATATAACATATTTGTTTTCAGAAACTAGTAATCAACCTGCAACCAAACAGGTGTCAGTAAGCTTACATGAAACAATAAACAGTATTGAAAATTTGTTGGATAATAACCATTATAATGGGTCCATTCAACGATTTTATGAACTTGTCGAACGTTGTAGAGATACACGACCTGTAATTATTTAAAACACGACCTGTTTTTATTTTAATTATATGTAGTACTATACTGTTATAGCAATATACTAATATAAACATAAAATAATTTATTTTTAACTAAACAAAGTAGAATGAAATATTGTAAATATTTCTAACAATTTTTTTTAGGAAGGATCTGTTTTAAAATTAATTGAATATCGAGCATATACTATAGGACCTACTCATTACCAGTGGCAATCTAAATTAGCCAATTTAATGGAACGTTATTATAAAATTGAAACTCGTACTAACATTAGAATGAAAATTCTTGATGTTTTAACCAACATTATTGAAGTTAATAGGTATTTAAAGACAACTTTCTCCTTTATTTCACAAATTTTGATTTTATATATTTGTACAGGTTTAGATATGAAGACGAATTGATTGAAAAAATAATTGTGCCATATTTTCAACACATTGATGTAGATCCAGATATTACAGTTCGTAACAGTGTTGTACATTTAATTGTTGATCTTTGTCTTGAATGTGACACAAAACGATGTTTAGAACTTTTAGATATACTTGAGAAGGTATTAAATGTTTTGAGTACACATATTAACTTTAATGTAACAGTTTAATATGAAAACACTTTTTCAAGGTGATCAACAAACCTTTCACGTTGGACACTCCAATTTTGAAAGATGTTGACATTAAAGATGTAAAGACTGCAGTAGTTGGTGTAATAAAAATATTAACGTCAAAAATTTATCATTTGCCATCAAGTCATGCGATACGCGCTTATAAGATTTTAGTTAATCATTTAGAACAACACTATAAAGAACCATCTATTTTCCATGATGCTTCTTCAGTTCGGTACTTGGTAATGTATAAATAATGTGCAGTACTTAACTTTTAAAATTTTATTATATTAATAATTTTCCATATTAAAAATTATTCTTTGTTTTAGATTTTTGAATGTTTTTTAAAAATCAGAGCAAACACACATTATCATCTTGGATTTTTGGACGCTGAAAATCCATCAGCAATAAAGTTTAGTCCGTATTTAGTTTTAGAACATACAACTGAACGAATAAACAGTGGAGGTGGTGGAAATAGTCCTCCTCCAGCTAGTCCAGTTCCGTTACAACATTTATCTTGTCAAATTACTCATATATCACTAGTACATGCATGTAAAGCTGTCATTTCTTGTATTAAATCAGAAAAAGGTTTGTATCGAATTTGATATATATGTTGTTATAATTACTTTGATGTGACATTACTTCTGAAAACTGTTTGCGTTGATTAAATGTAATAAGAAGTTCAGTATCACATACTAAAAGTATTTCTGATGTTAGTAATAACTATAATTACGGTTTGGATTAAAATTATATTTGGAAATATGTATATATGTCTGATGTATCGTTCTTTTTATTTAGCGAGCGCATAACAGTTTATAATTCCTTTCTGTATTGAAAAGAATAATTATTCATATAAAAAGATTAGTTGTTAAAGTTTAAATTTATTTTGTTTTTGCAGACTGGAAAATTTTGCAGCTCGTATTAAAGGAATTACCTCAATTAATGCAAAATAGAGCATTAATATTATCACGAAATACAAATGACATTGATTATTTCGCAACAGTACTTTGTTCAATGGTATGTTTGTTCTACACATTATTTCTTTTTAAATATTTAATATGAACTCATAACATATTTTTATAGGTCAGTGACAAAAGTTTAAGACTTCCAGAGTCACTTTATAATGTTCCTCCAAAATTTACTGTTTCTGAATTTCGTGTTCATGTTTTTCCAGTATTGGCATCATTAGCTTCATATCATGCACATTTAGAGCCTAATTTACAGCAGCGTTTGATAAAATGTTTGGAGGTGAATAACTGAATTAATTTTTTGAATTATTCATTAAAATTTTTGGAAGTTTTATATTTTTTATAATTTATTTTTTTTCTTTTTTAGGTTGGTTTAACAGCAAAATGTGCAAGCCAGTGTGTTACTAGCCTTACAACTTGCATTTTAGAAATGCGTGATGCAATGAATAAACTATTACGGGAAGTTCTTCTAAATTTATCAAAAATTTCAGCAACAGTACATATAGCTATACCAATCTTAGAATTTTTATCTAGTAAGTACGAAACCTCTACACTTATTTAAATGTAAACAATATTTATGTATTCTTTTCACCGTAGCTCTCACAAGGCTTCCTAAAGTTTTTGCAAGTTTTATTGGAGATCAGTACATGTCAGTGTTTGCAATTCTTTTACCATATACAAATCCTTTTAAGTATGATCATTACACAGTATCATTAGCACATCATGTAATTGCTGTATGGTTTTTGAAATGTCGGTTACCATTTCGAAGAGACTTTGTCAGATTTATTACTACAGTATGTATAAGGTTAAATTTCAAAATTTGTAAAAAATACGGTAATCAGAATTAAAAGTAATACTTTATTAATGTGTTATATTTCATAATATACTATTTTTGTATTTAGGGCTTGAAGGCTAATGTAATAGTTCCTTTCGAAGAAGGACATTTGATGAAATCAGATTTCAATTTTATGAATGAAGATTCCTCAAATAGAAAACGCAGTTCCAGTTTAACTGAACAGGTATAAATAAATTAGAAGATTGTATTATGTTTGCTACTGTTTCTTTATTTATAGGGCAGTAGAGGTAGACGAGAAAGGCCAATGATGGCTAATCGTATAATAGGAGATGGTAAGGTTTCAGATTTAAAACCTCCAATTGATGAAGCTTTAATGACCTTTCATGTTGAACTTACTGAAACTTGTATCGATCTTATGGCCCGGTACACTTTTTCAACTTACTCAGCGCGACCTAAGAGGTAAAGTTAGAGATCCTTTATTTTCATTTTTTATAGGAAATATGGTGACGTTAGATTTCACTTTCATTTAGACTTCCAGCAGCAAAATTTCTTCTCAAAGAAGGTCAGTCAATGACATGGCTGCTTGGTAATAAACTTATCACTATAACAACTAGTGGTTGTAGTAATAAAGCAATGCGTGGGGGACTTTGCGATAATTGTTGGGTTGCATGCAAGCCTAGTTCTCAATCACCTGAACAGACCAAAACAGCTCAGTTAAATTTAAGACGCGCATCGGGTGCTGAGGTATTATGAATACTTGTCCTTGATATTATATACGTTGTTATTTTGCTACTAGTACATTTTTTAACATAAAATTGTACATTCATGTATGCAGATTATAAAAGAAGACAAGTTATCTAGACAGTCTTCTGGGGGTCACAGTAGTTCTACCATAAATACAGTTACTAATTCTCCAACAGAAGAATCTAGAAAAATAATAGACGATGTAACAAAAAAAGATTATTCTGCAGAAAAGATAGATAAAGATCAAGTTGAATCATCAAAATTGGAACAGATACTTAATAGTGAAAAGCAAGAAGACCACGTACTTTGTGCTTGTTGGTGTCAAGGTTGGGCAGAAATATATGTGCGCAGACCTACAGGTGACATGTCTTGGATAATGAGAATTCAAAATTCTATGCAATTTGAAACATACGCAGATTTTCCTGTACATGATATAGTAGCTCTATATAAACCAAGTCAAGATTTGATACAAAAGCAAAAAGAATCCCCATCAGAATGTTCTGGAGACGAGGTAAAAATGCATTTAAAAACGCGTAATAAAAAATACAACAAAATTTATTAGACATTTTTGTAGGATACTATGGATAAAAGTCATCAAGATGAATTGCGAGCTGATCATAATACTCTTGTAAAATCTGTAATAACATCTTCTATATCAACGGATCCAATTGCAATACCTGGTTCCCCAGTGCGTCCGAGTCCGTCAAGACAAAGTTCACGTGACAGCTTAGAAAGTTTAGAGGATGGCGAAGATGGTATTTTGTGTTTTGTATATCGTGATAAATAGTCAACTAAATTAATATATTCAAATATACAAATCTTTTATAGATTTACGTCGTTCTCGAAATCCCGTACGCAGATCAAATTCTAGTCCTGAAATGAGTGCTAATTGGAAAAATCCATTTTTGAATAAAGAAAAATTAAATTTTCAACAGGAGCGAGATCTTTCATCAACAGATGTAGATGCAAAACTTGATACTGAATTGAAGAAACATGCAAAAAATATGTACACAAAAGATATGAGGTATTACTGTCCAATAATGCTTTAGTATTTTAACAAATAATATGTTGATGAAATATTGTAGTAAATATATATGCTGTATACAGGTATTTAATTATGTTAGTGTAAAATTTACACTAAAAAAAAAATGTACACTGTGAATGATGTACTTTACTATATGTATAACTTTCACGTGTCTGGTATATAAGATATTTTAGATATAAATTCTACAGTTTTATAATTGAAAAAATTATGTTTTTAATAGAGTTAGTTGTGAAGCAATACCAGAAGAAATGCTTGGTATGAGTACAACACCACCATCATCAGAGAATTCATCAGAGCATCCAAGTGCTTTAAAGTCTCAACGTTCTTATCCAGGAGCAACACAGATAACTCAAATTATTACTGTTACTACTACTAGCAATACTGTACCACCATCACCTACTACGCAGGTTTAGTATTAAAATCGCAATATGCAATTCATAACAAGATGTAATAATATATTGTAAACATTTTCGGTTCACTTTTGTAGGTTCAGGGAAACTTTTTGGGAATACAAGGACGAACAACACAAATATCAACTGCAAAACCTCCACAGTCACCAACACAAATTTATTCTCGGTTATCTAATTTTGATTCTAGTCAAAATTCAATTTCACTAGGAGCAGAAACGAATAAATCGTTTCTTGGAAGAAATCACCTTACAGATAAGGTATTCAAATATATATAAGATGAGATGCATAAAGTGTATGACGTAAATATCGTCATAAATATTGTCGAGATGAGAAAGAGTAACTAAACAAAATTAGAGTGTTTGGAGGGAAAATGTCTTTTTTTTTTTTGTAAATTAATGTTTAATCGCATAGCTGTAGAAAGTAAGTATAAAACATTTCAAAATTGGTTAATTTTTAAAACACAAATTGTATTGTATTATTCTGTTAACTTTGTAGTTGTTCTATTTTAAAACTATTTTTTTTTCTTCCAAACATAGTTGAATTTAAAATATAAGTAACAATTAGTATAAATATGTTTTTTAATAATAGCCGATAATTTTAATTTAAATATTCAGCAATAGTTTTAAAGGTTAAAACTCCCTTATTGTTTTGTACATTAAATAGAAACTAATTTCATGAAAGTGATATAGCTGTGTAAAGACTAAATTAAAACTATTTGAAACAAACATACGACAACTTTTAATCTGCCACTATACTCACTCTTGTGAATTTGGTTCTCGTTTAAAGTATATATCTATAAAATAAAATTAAAATTCATTTTTTAAAGTACTTGTTCAATATTATATCTAGTAATTTTTCGATATTTTAGTATTAGAAATAGATATACAATTTCTATATTATTTGATGTTTTCATATTTGTGAATAATTACTATCACAATCAGTAATTCTTTTTGAATGTAAAAATATAGAGAGTAATTTTATAATAATTCATATCTTTAAAGTCAAAAGAATATTGATCATTGTTTAAATTTCTAAACGTAAAATATTTCTGCAAGGATAAAAAAATAATGATAATTTAATACTTACGATCTATGAACCAAAGTCTCTTAAACAATTACAAATTTTTTTATAATTCCTGCCTACAACGTACTCTTTTGCATTATCATTAAGATTTATCAATGTTAGTTATTCAGTTTAAAATGTGTAATGTCTTTCAAATAAGATTGAGTATAACTTTACTATAACAATTAAAAACTTTGGTAATAGTTTAAACTAAACAATTCCAGCTATGCCACCAAACACGTAGTAAAATTTTGTTTTGGCAAAGTTCTGGTTTACATATGGATGGAGTTCGTTCCATAGGTGCTATTCAATAATGTGAGATAACAACACTGGCTCACTTTTGTATTAAAGAAGAAGAAAGGTACTTATATGACCATTAACATGGTAAATTGTAGTATAGTATAAAAAGATATTCAAATTGTTATATTACGTTAAAGCAGTTAAATAGCGAGTACTTTTTGAGTACTCATCATAAAATTTTATTTAGTTTTCTTTTTTTGGTTTTAAAAGATCTCTGTTTTCAGTCATTGAATTTATTCCGAAATATGTGCTGGAATTTAAACATATAAAAGTTTAACTTTATTTAAGATAGTTGAAATAATGTTTTTTTTTAAACTTGTGTTTCAAACACATTAACTTTTTCTGATTATCTTTTTCAATATCATAAATATTTGTGTAGACATTTGCGTAACACACTTTACGCGCTTTATACTGTATAATTGTAAGTAACACTTTTTATATATTTATTGCGATTTAAATTATATATATATTTTCTAGAAAGATGAAAAACCTGATCCGTCTATGTTACCACCTCTGCCATTACCATTTCGGGACAGAGGTCACACAATTTCGGTAATGAGTCCTGTAAAAAAATCACGTGGAGAATGGGACAATATTCGTAGAGGAAATTCACCGCGAGTAAAAGATACACCAAAAACTGGTATTAATCCCAGGTAGTACAATAATTTAACATATAAATATACATTGTTTTCGTTATTAAATATATATATTTCATATTTATATTATATGTTACAGTTTTGTGTTTTTACAACTGTATCATACGGCACATTTTGGTTCTCCTTCAGAAAAGCCTCTATTAGTTCCACAAACAACAGCTGTGCAAAGGGCAGTAACAAATTTAGATAGAATACAACCTTATGAAACTCATAAAATTGGAGTTCTTTATGTTGGTCCAGGACAAGCGTCTAATGAGATCGAGATTTTGGCTAATCAGCATGGATCGCTTCGATACACAGAATTTTTACAACGTCTGGGAACATTAGTTCGATTAAAGGATGTCGATGAAAGTGTATTTTTAGGAGGTTTAGATCGTAATGGTGAAAATGGAAATTTTGCATACATTTGGCAAGACGACGTTACACAAGTTAATATAAATTATGAATATTTTTATATGTATAATTTTACTTAATATAAATATTTACAATAAATCTTGACTTTTGTTAGGTAGCGTTTCACGTTGCTACTTTGATGCCAACAAAAGCAAGTGATCCTAAATGTACATCTAAGAAACAACATATTGGAAACAATTATGTTACTGTTGTTTATAACGAATCAGGGGAATCATACAATATACAAACTGTGAAAGTATGTATTATAATATTTGATAATGTAATTCAATTGTAACAACCTTTTCTTTTCTTCCTTAGGGACAGTTCAATTATGCATGTGTTGTAATTCAACCTTTAGATCATGGCACTAATCAAGTCACAGTTCAAGTAAAAGAAGAATTAGCAAAACACATTCGACATAATGAACCTAAAACTATTTCTGATCAAAATTTAGCTATCTTGTCTCGACAACTTGCTCTTCATGCAAATGTAAGTTTTATTTACAAAATATGGAATATATTTTTAAAGATAATATTTTCTAACAGTATATTGTACCTTTTACATAGTTCAAAATATAATTTTTTGTTTCATAAGTCTGTACTTCACTGTAGTAAAATTTGAATTGTTTATAATTCATTTTTGTAGCTTGCTTCAATGGTTTCTTCATCTTTAGAACAAAATAGTCATAATCCGTATGCATCTAATTGGTTGGAACGTTTACGACATATAAAACGTCTTAGAAATCGCGTGTTACAAGAAACAATAAATAACAATCCGGATGGAGCAACTGATGATTTATCACCAAAAGCAAACAAACGTATTTATATGGATGATTTTACTGAGTATACAACATGATTTAATTGTAATAAAAGAAATGCTATTGTTGTTACTGATTTACTTATATACATTATAATAATATATTGATGCAATGATTTAGCACCACTTAAAATAAATTTAATTACTGTGTATCTATAAATGTTTCTTCTATATTAAATTTTAAGTATATTTACACAGCAATTTAATAGTAGCAATTTGTAATGCTGGAATAAATATTTCAATAGTTATACATTGTTGTTTGATTATCTATACAACAAATAATGCTATATTTAATGACTGTTCATCTGAGATAATTTATCAAAGTATAATTATGCTCAACTGCTGTGATGGTTGAATATATTTAAAAACATAATTAACAGGAGTGGAGGGGGATTTACGAGATTCGTCAGAATGGTTTCGTTGAAACTGATTTTAAGCATAAATCCAGGTAAACATATTAAGTTCGAATGGGTGATATTAATGTATACGTTTGTTTAAAACTTACAATTTAACAGAAGTTGAATTAATAAAATCTTATACTTATATGATAATAAAAGTTTATTCATTTTCAAACATTTATATAATACTAAGTAAAAACTTGTCTTAAAGGTTATGTTGCGTAAAATATATAAGTTGGTAATAGAAACAGTGCCTAAATATCACTTCACGTGAAAACTGTGTATAAAATCATTGACAGATACAGGCGCCTCTGTCTGTATAATTAAGAAGCTCTTGCACGGGTCGATTTTTCATACATCAACAGATCCTTATAGTACTGTCAGTCGTGTTTAGTCCTGACAGCTGTTGAAGAAGTATAAATTAGTAAAAATGGTAAATATATCTTAAATTTATGACAGAACTCTTGATTAAGCATGTGTTTAACTTTTTATTTTTAATAATTATAATTTTTTACTTTCTTTATTTTTTAGTCGTTTGCTGAAAAAATAACATCAATTATGCAAACACCAGGACGAGATCCTGTTGCCAAGGATGATGTGCCTTTGTGGATGAAGTATGCTGGTCGAGGACTCGGCACTGTAGGCAGTTTAAGTAAGTTTTCGAAAGTAATGTATGTTAATAGATATAAGTTATAATTTTGCCAGAAATGTGTTATATTTATGAGGTTGCATGTAATAAAAATACATATTATAATATTGTTTATAAATATATAACATTAAGATTTATTTATTTAAATGTAAAATATGTTTTTGGATTTTTGTTCTTTGTTAGACAATTGCATATACATAATACCTATTATTTTTGTTAGAATATATTTTTAACTGTAATAGTTATAATATGTGTTATAAAATATAATATTAAAGTATGTAGGCTAATAGAAATTAATTGTAACATGATACTAACTTTTATTTATTTTTTTACAGTTGCAATTTTTCTTGGAGCATGGAATTGTGCGTCAATATTATTGGGTTCTATAGATTGTTTGATTAGTGGTATGTGGCAAATGGTGGCTGGTTTTGTAGTAGTAATGATAGAAGCCCCATGTTGTTGTTTATTTATTGATTTTGTACAAAACTTAAGTGACTGGGTAGAAAAGAGACCATATTGGAATAGAGCAGCAGCATATTGTTTGTAAGTACATTATTCCGTTAACAAAATTGTACATTTAGTCCTACAATTTACATCAATTTACCATATTAATATTTCACTATATATTGTTCAATTTTTATTATTTTAGAATAGCACTTCCACCGGTCTTTCTATGTCTAGGGATGAGTAGTATTTTTGGCAGTGGTCTAATATTTGCAACAGGTGTAATATATGGATTAATGTCTCTCGGACGAAAGTAAGTTACATTTTTTTAATATATAGTTCTATAAGATGAGCTATTAACAAAGGAATTATACACTTAGAAATATTTTCATAGGTATAAAAAACTAATATTAAATGATTAACTAACTTTTTCAGTTGAAAAAATGAAATGTGTGTAACAGTTTTATAACAATATGTGTATATATTTGTTTGTGGGCCTAATGGTTATATTATTTCATAATTATTTGCATGCGTGTCCAATTTCATTACTGTTAGCTTCTTGTTTCTTTTTTTAGTATATAAATTAACTAACACAATTTATTGTCCCATAATGTGATTTATTTAAAACATAATGTGTAACATTGTTCAATTTATATAATGTACAAAGCATCATTTCACTATTTTTTTATTATGAATCACATATTTTATATTATTATATTATAACAAAATTTTGTTTTATTAAAATATAATAATATATAATATTAATTTTGAGTATAACTAAAAATAATTTTTTATTTTATTACTAATATACTAATGATAACAGAGGAACCAGGCCCGACCCAGCTGGAATGACGTCGGGTGTGGGTTCCCCACAGGGTACAATACCTCCTACTACAGATCATCATACAACTCTTGTGGAGGATCCTGATATCTGGAGACCTACATAACTCATCAAATAATCATTGCACCACTTCACTAACCAGGCAATAATATACACAGTTTAATGTGATTTTTACATTTGCAGTTTTCTAAACATCATCTAGATATTTCAAACTGTGTTATAATTTTATTGCTTTTTGTGTGTGTTTAATATTGTATATTTATTTGTTTTGCATTATAACAAATTGTTAGTGGCTTTATTATACCTAGTTAGTTTGCTTCATTAGCTTTCCATTACAACAATATATCATTTAGTTCAATTATATACATTTTAAATGTAATTTTAATTTATGAATCATTGTATTGTAATGCAAAGCTAAATGTACATATATACTCAATTTTGAAAATATGATTTTTTCGATTCAAAATAATTTTTTATTTGTATAAAATATTCTAATAATAAGCAGCAAACTGAATCATGCGAATTCCTTATATTAAAAGGAATTGGAAAACCTTTTATTACTTTTCAATTTGTTGCTTTGTTTCTGAGATATAAAAAATTAAACATAACAAACCACTTTAAGGCACATTACTTAAACCTCAACCGATTGAGCATATGGCTGATTACATATATGGTAGTAGATTCATGCATTTTCATATCTATCCATATGTAGATACACTTACAGTGTAACATTTCTATAAATATTCAGCATTAACACTAATGCCACACTAAAATCCGGAAATATTGGATGAGATTGGTTTGGAAATTGTTTTGATCTTGAAATTTTCAAGAATTTTCGAACTCCAACGATGTTTTGAAACAAAATTAAAGCAACATAAAATTTTAATTAAAGAAAAAGAAACTGTCGATATTTTGACCATTATAATTTCACAAAAAGGGAATCATATAACCGTTTATCTAAGTTAAGTTTTAAGAATAAAACTTCTACATTGATAGCTGTGAAGTCTGACTTTCCTGAGATTTTCGATATTCATACAAATCCAAAAAATCCTCGGAGTTTTCGACAATTCCAATATTTTCGAATTTTAAGACACGTTTAATAACCAACCCGACTCGATACGACCTCTTTCTGAACTGTTTTTCCTAAAATTATCAATGTAATAAAGTTCAATATCTTTATTTATGATGACACTAAATAAAAATATTCTATTTAATGTAGTTCCACATAATAAATAATAGTGTATGTAATATAAATAAATTATAATATTTGTACATAATACACACAAAATAAGCACACTTTTTGTTCTCATGAAAATCAGGACTAAAAATCTGAGGTCAAGAAATAATTACATAATAACATATAAAATTAGGTTTGTTTTTATTTACAAATTAAGTTAAGGTATTTACATGTCTATTTGGGAGTAAAACTTGCGTAAAAAAGTATTCATCTGTCAAAAATGGTATAGACATTTTTGTTTCAATCATTAAAATAAAAGATTGTGTGAACAATGTTGAGTATTTATATGAGTATTTACAGATGTTTTTGGATGTACATGTAACTGCTGTAGTTACGCGATCGGCTTATGCACTTGATTAATCAATATGTAAAACTGCGCTCAAACCTACAGACAATTGTCCACACACAGGGTCCATAGATAATCTACAAATTCTAAGCAATCTGTTGACTGTATTGACTGCGTCCATATCTATGCAATAGGTATCAAACATACTATTGGACGATAGTGTTATCATAATTTGTGGAAGATATATAAATACAATATACTTACTCAGTTATTCATTAAGTAACTAAAACAATATCTTCAGTAAGAGACTATCATAATTCTCATAAGTCTTTGGAACCAATTTCGAAAAGTAATCCAGCAATGTGACGAATTTAAAACAAATAGATGTATGATTTGGCAATACAGTTCTCTTTATAATATAACGAAGTCTTATGACCTTTGTCAAATGTTGTCCACCAAAGTTGCAACTCTTACAATAATATACTTTTAAAATTTTGTTTTAATATATCATGTAGGATGATTCGCTCACTACGTGATACAGAAAGTATAGTTAAATATACTGTTCAACGACTCCTCATCATGTGGGAGATTGATATTATCCAATGTCGGGAATGACTACCTTAACGGAAATAATTATATTGTATATATGAAATACCCTAAAATGAGATAAAGGATAGCAGTATCTTTGCGAAGTTTAATGTGTGAATCATCTTGTCTAACATATTCACACTACAGAATTCCTTCCCATGCACGCTGGCTGTAGTTTAGATGTTTATCTTCATCATACTATAATTCCAACATTCAGATTCAATATACATTAGCTTCTGAAAAATTTTACGCTCATGCTGTAACATTTTATTCAGTTGCATTAGTTGATGCAGCTACATTTCTCCGTGGTACATCATTCGATGCCGTTTGTGAATACTTTTTCACCCACACATTGCACATTGTACATACAAACCAAATTGCAGGAATTTTTTGTAATTATTATTTCACACTACAATTTTGAATCTTCAATTTCAATTTCTTGAATTTTATTTTGACACATATATCTTTAAATGACAGGTAAATAATTGTTTTAGAGGAGGCTGTATGATGACTTTGGACTTAATATAATATAATTTAATCATTGTTTATTATGTTTTAACAAGTTATTTATTATTAAAAATAGGATATTTTTCAAACGAATACCTGAAACTTCTACATGTTAAGGATCACAAAAGAACGCAGAAAAGTTTGTTTTAAGTTTCTTTGTACACTCTGGGACAAAAAGATAGCACATATGTAATTTATTGAAAATTATTTAGAATTTTTAAATGTAATACATATGATTCTAATTATTACATTGCAAAGAGAAATTTCTTAGTAAATATGGTTAACTTTGCTAGCTTTCCGAATAAGCACAAGAAATATACAAATACTGTACAGCGAAATGATAGAAATGATAGAAATAATAACACACTTGAAATTTGTGCTAGTACCCTTCAATAGTTTACGAATTGGCAAACAATTAGTAGTGGGTATCGAGATTTAAAGTTAAACGTAGACATGGGCTGCGGCAAAAAATTAAGTGAAACCGAAATTGCAAGGACTATTGAATTAAAAAATCAAAATATTACTATTTTCAAAATTTCACAAATTGTCCACAAAAACTGTAAAGTAGTGTGTAATTTGTTAGGAGATCTTGCAAATTATGGAAAGAAAAAAATTGTGAAAGACCACCGGCATTACTAGAACGGGATAAACGGATTATTATTCATCTTGCTTCCAATTTAACATTGACATCCCGTGAAATTGCTTAAAAAAACAGGCGTCATTGCAAATATCCGAAGTGTTCGTCGTATTCTTCAGAAGTGTAAATTTACTCAAAGGTTAACAGCTGAAGCCGTTAATAAAATACCATAAAGAGCAACGACTAATATTCGCAAAAGAACACATTCATTGGAAGAAGAAATGGAAACGAATTTTTTTTTACTGACATTTTCATTTTACTACCATGATTTAAAAAAAGAAAGATTAATAAAAAAACAAAAACAAATGGGTGGCGGTGGTGTGGTGATCCGGACTGAAATTTAAATGGAATGGATACAGAGACAAAACAAATGTACGGTTTCTTAAAGGAAAAATTAATTTCCAAAAGTATATAAATTTAAACTCAAAACAAATTAATGAACACGCTATTACGAATTACCAAAGATAAATTTATTTTTCAACATGGCAATGCTGCAATTCACCGAATTAAAATCGAAGAACAATTTTGTTCAAAGAGAAATCGTATCGGTTTTGCCGTGGACCGCACGCTCCTGGGACTTGAGTATTATTGAAAATTTGTGAGGAAAACTATCACGTTCTGTATATAAGAATGGAAAATAGTATGATAATATTGAGCAATTAAAAGAAGCTATTAAAATAGAATAGGATAATTTGCTACAAAATACAATTAAAAAGCTTTACGAATCCTTATCGAAGTGGATACTCGAAGTAATAGAAAATTAAAGGCGGATATACTCATTATTAACTTTGTATTAATTGCAAAGTAACTTCCTCTTTTGTAAAAATATGTGTATAAATTTTGCGAATGTGCTATAGTTTCGCCATCAGTATTTATATATTTTTTCTGCTTACTCAGAAGGCTTGCAAGGTCAACCATATTTAATAAAAAATTCCTTCTCTCTACAATGTAACAATCAGAATGGTATTTATTACATTCAACAATTCTAAGTAGTTTAAAAGCAATTAAAGATAGCACGTACATATGTGCTATTTTTTTGTCCACCGGTGTATATACTAACTTTAGTCCTCAGTTGTACATACAGGTTTCAAAACTGAATTTAAAACTGATGAAAATAGTCATTCTATTGAATATAAATATTGCGTAAAGGGACAATAAGTAATGATGATATGATTTGAAAGTGGGTGATAATAAGAATTTATAAGTAGAAACTATTTTATTACATACTCTTAACTCCATTTTTACCTACTTTCATGTATCTGATCAATTTGAAAATTGGCATGTGTACATTGATTACCATAATAATGACTTTAATTTGAGCCAAATTTAGAAATTCAAAATGGTGATGTCAAAGTGCCTGACGAATTTTTTTTTATTAATGATCCGATAATACCAAACATTTGTAACTAGCGATTTTTTGGGTCATGAATTACAAATTTTTGGTCATACTTTTTTCTCATAAGACACAGACCGTTTTTTCAACCCAAGTTAGTATATGGTGAATAAATATTTGCATTAAAAAAATAAAGCACGCTTTCAATTTAAATTACACAGAATACATGGTGTGTTCCAAAAGTAATGAGAATGATTTTTTTTAAAGGAATTTATTGAACCAATTCTTACAAATACTCAAAATTCTTCAAACTACTGCCCTTGGGCTTCTACATATTTTTGCCAGCGACCCTGCCATGAACGGTACGCGTCCTGGAATGCGTTTTCCGGAACCGCTTTTAGGGCTTCGGTCGCGGCCGCTTGGATGTCTTGTATCGACGAGAAACGCATTCCTTTCAGGGGTGTCTTGATCCGGGGGAACAAAAAAAAGTCTGCCGGTGCCAGGGCAGGACTATAGGGGGGTTGAGGAAGCGTTATCATCTTCTTTTGGGTCGGAAACTCACGTACTCGCAGGGCGTTGTGGCAAGGCGCGTTGTCGAGATGCACTATTCAAGTAGCGGAGATGTGTTTTCTCGTCCTGACGATCCTTTTTCGCAGTCTTTCCAGCACAACTACGTAGTAGGCGGTGTTAACTATCTGTCCTTCAGAAAGAAATTCTTTATGGACTGTTTGACGGACTGTTTTGCTGGTTGGTAGCCGCCTAGAGCGTTGATCGTCGCGAACCTCACCGCCCTTCCTTAAAGGCCTTTAATCACTTCGAAACTTGTGAGTACGACAGAACAGAGTCCCCATAAGCCTCACGAATCATTTTATTTGTGTCCTCAAGAGATTTGTTTAATTTAGCACAAAAGCTTTATCGCGTATCGTTGTTCCGATCGTCGACTCCAATTTTTCCGCGACACGGTCACCAAACAGGGGGTCACAAAAATTCACGTCCTGTCCCTTTCACAGCTCGGAGAGATCTCTTGGGATCGGGTTCATTGGAAAGCTAAAGGTCCCCCGCACCTAACCCATGTGGTCCGATCCCCCTCCGACCAACAGGAGCGGCGCAGGAATTTCGTTCTCATTACTTTTGGAACACACCATGTATATATATATATACCATCGTAATCCCATGAAACCTATCTTTAGAATATATATATGTATCATGAGATTACGTTCGATTACTTGCAAGTTTTAAACTAATTTTTCATTATATGACGTATATATTAACTTTATTACTGAATAATATTTTGTAATTCAATAATTAATAATGAGCGACATTTGAGCCCTCCTAGAAATTAGAAAATATAGAAAGAAATTAAGAGTGTTTTCAATGTCTGTCGAAGTTAAGGTCAAGGCCAGTTGATCAACCCCGCAGAAGTAATCATATATTTTCAAAAATAGCCAGCAATTAATTTTTATCCAAAGTAAAAGACTATTTTATATGATCAAAGTAGGTCACATGAAGCGAGACCTAAATATTATTAAACTGGCTGTAAGATAATCATAATAGCAATTGTTTTGTATATGCAGAATTTTCAGAAAGTTCAAGAAGTAAAATAAAAATATATTGTGTTACGCTATTCAAAAATTATGGTACAATATCGAAAGAATTAACAGTTTACGAATATTCTAACTATTTTAATTTTTAATTTGAAATGTCTTACAAATTATCGATTTCTTTTTTAAATACTTTAAGTTAGGGTTCTTTTTCGTAGAAGGATTCGAGGAATCGATTTATGCAAAAAATATGTCATTCTAATTAAAATATATGTTAGCGCCAACGTATTTTGGAGGGTCGTTGAGGGCAATTAGCCTGTACTATTTTGCCTTCGAACGATTTATGATAGGGATAGCCTGCGTGAGGTCTAAGCGAAAGGTCGTTTATGAGAGTCCAAGTGTGGCGATAGATGATGGCTATTGACTTGGAGTCGTATGGTCATCAGATGTCACAGGATTGCTTGCTTTGTTAGCTTCTGAGATTGTAGAAAAGGATAGATAGTTTGTTATTGCATTGCTTAGTCGAATAGGGACGTTGTTCCTGGAGGATCTGGTTACATAGTGGGGAGGCAGGGATGCCTTTGGTAAGAGGATTGAGTTTGACCTCTCGGCACTTACTCCAGCACTTTAATTGGGAACGGTTCTTCTTTTCGAAAAGTATCTAACATATAATTTGTATGAATGGACTGTTTTTATATTTCTACAAATACGAGATCTATTTAGATGGTTCGTTTCATCTTGTATACAAGACGTGACATCAACTTTCTTTAAAATGTCATCGTTATTTCAAACAATGGACTGAAACGTTATTGACAACAGTTACAGAGTATAATATATTATCTTTAGCGTTTTTACTGACGCGAATGTTAAAAAAAGATATAGAGAATCCATTAAGGTTTCTTTAATGGAATATTCAATTTTTGCCGTGGAATTTCAATTGAACTAGTATTAAAAGTACTAAAGTACGTTTATCTCAAAACTTATTATTCCTGAAATATTTGATTCTGTTTATTGTATTATTTTAATTATGACACGTGTTCAAAATAGCATATCAATATCATCAAAATACCATTTTATGTTTACTAAATAAGCAATCTACTAATACTGAGAAGCGTCGGACAGTTTAACAATGCTATCTCGTTACATTCGGTAGAATTCATTTATAAAGGATATCTATCCTTAAAAGTCTATGCTTAAAAACTTTCAAAATACAATTTCGGACATTTATTGTTAGTTAAAACAAAAAAATTAGTAAAATATATGATCAAAGTTTATGTAGAAATTTTTCGCATACATTGAGTACTGTCATCAGATTTTTCAGAATTTCATTTATAAGCTACATTGCTTAAACAATTTTGTTATAAACAGTATATATTTTTAACACGTTTAATTCACCTGACATAACTAACACTAAATGTCAGAAATTGTATTTTGAAAGTCGCGTGTCGAGTTAGAGTATACATATTTAAGTAGGTTTTTGAGCTTTCGACCACCATATTGGATCCGCCATATTGAATTTTGATTTCAGATTTGTATTCAGCAACGTAAAAAACCGATATATTAAAAAGATCGAACAGTTAAAAAATATAGTTTTACAAGGCGTTTCGTGCGTAGTGCCAAGCGAGCACGGCAATTTAGGAGTTGTTTACCCCTTAACCCCTTCCCGTGCTTTGACGAGTCTCACTCGTGACGCACTCACAACTCAAATGTGATTAATGTTACTCAAATTTTGAATACTCTTCAACTTGAATTTTAGATCCAACTATAATTTGCGTTGTCAAGGATCCCTGAATATAAAATAGTTAGAACATTTTAATTTTCTTTGTTCGTTTTAATGTTATAGTCCTGAATGGTTAGTCTTGACTGACGCACCTCATAAATAAATGGCACGGCAAGGGGTTAAATATTTACATAAAAAAAAAGAAAAAAATACGTGTTTCCTAATTAGCTTTCGTCTTGAAGTTTTAATACATTTTACTTCGCTCAGATCAAAACTGACTTTTTGCAGCAAGAATTTGGTCACTTTAGGAGTATTTCACCCCTCTCATTTTCACTCTCCTTCCAACATACCTAGGCCGAGTTTTGTCTTCTATCGAAAGATACTTTCATACCAAAAATTATCAAAATTGCTTCACTGGTCTCAAAGATATCGCACTTTTTCCATTTTACCCTGACATTTTGGAGGGGTTTTTTATACCCTAAATATGTTTTTCCACAGATAAAAAAATACGTGTCCCTTAATTTTCCATGTACTATAACATATCCGAATTTCAGAAAAATCGGAGAATGACACTTAGGTGAGAGTAAGTGCACCTTGTTACCTTTATAATTGTAAGTCATTATTCTATTGGAATTCAGTATAAATGATTACATCTTGCATTTAAAAAAAAATGGAATTAACTTCGACACTTCCATCTGCTAAGAATTTCTTTATATTCTCCAACTTTCATACGTTTCTTTTTCGGCTATTATTTGAAATAGTGATAATGTGCCCAGATGAACAATAATGGTGAAACGCCCTCTATACAATTTCAGATTCATAATTCTCATTTTCAGTGATCCAAAGATTCGACTTTATCAGAAATATGGAATAATATATCGTAAATGGCATGCACTGCAATTTATATGCATCAGCTTTATATGTGAGTTGACTCCTTTCATATTAGAGCTTTTCTGCTTCCTCCTGTTTACATGAAATCACAAATCTCCGTCCATGTAGTAGCCACACAGATATAGCGTACTCGTAAAATTGAATATGCTAGTAATGAACTTACATTGTGAATGACCAAAGTCATTTATTAAAGTATTACTATCTTTCTGCGAACGGAAAGTTAAAGTTTTCTCATACATTTGAAATATTAAGTAAAAATGGACTTATCTTATTAACATATGATTATAATAAATGAATCAATACGTCTGATATTAAGTGATCTAAGTTAATCACTAAGCTTTCTCGTTTTACTGTTTGGAATACTATAGTCACAATGTATACGTAAAACCACTGTATACGGATTATTTGTAAATACGTTTTCACTGATAATTATTTATAAGACTAAAACATGTCTAATAGTATATCTTGGATATCGGATACTGAAATTTTTAATTTTCATACTTTCAAAACTACAAGTATAATACGATACAGAATTCCCCCATTCTTTTACTACAAAGAATATGCACTTATCTTTAGCGTTGCTGCTTATTTTGGAATATTCTGAATAGGTTTCTTTTTATGATGGTAGCATGCCCGTTTTATTTATACACGTTATATTTTGTTGAAAATATAATATTCACAACTTATACTTTGATATACAAGTGTAGTGTATTTTAGCATACACGTTTAATATCCAGGTAAAAAATTGAAAAACAAAGCGTTAAAAAATATATAATTTTAATATTTAGTTTTTATGTGTATGATAGTTTGCTATAGATGTATATAATTTTAAATTACGTTACTAAACTTTTATTGAAATTATTAATTGTTAAAATATTTAAATTATTAAATATTAAAGTATATTATAATTTTCATAAATTTTGCTATGTTATAATTATGCACTAATATGTTTTCCAAGTCAAAATTATCCATATTTTAATTATCTAAATATTTTTAGGGCACCTCTTCCTGAAATGAGATCAGCAGCGACAAACATCGAGGTTCCTTCATCGAGCATGCAAGCCACACTTGTTGGAAATGTTCAACCAATAAGTTTTACTAATAGACCAGATAGTAATGTTTGATTTTTATAACAGTAATTGGCAAAAGTTCATTACTTTGTATGAATGATAATGAATGTTGTTTTGATAAAATAATCAGTTGCCAAATCCATGAATATTTATTGCGTTATTAAAACAGTTGTATTTACCTTATAACGATATTTGAAAATCCTTAAATATTTTTCCTCGTATCAATTATTTGTATCATTTGTATTAAATTTTAAATGAATTTTTAAATCATGTTCTTTTTTTATTACATAATTTTCAATTTAATAAGTTAATATAAATTATACGTACTTCCAGTAAACGTAGCCGCTATAGGCATAGACGTATGAACGATTATCCGAGAATGTAGTAATTATATTGATCACTTATTTAAGATAACACCAAAGTCAAAGACTGCCATAAAAATGAATATTCGGAATTATATTCATGGGCTTGGTTTCATGATTTTATCTATTTATTGTGTCATAGTAATTTAATAATGAAATTTATGATGGGAAAACTATTCTTATATTAATTGATTTTGGATATATTGTTTACTTAAATTTTACATCTTATGTAAATGAGTTATGATATTTTAAGTCAAAATAACACTTCCAAAATCAAAATCCAAGACTTTCACATAGATCATTCATAGTGATAGAGGATGGAAGAGTCATAATAGCTTTATCTTTATTAATGTGGATGCATATTTGCAATAATATATGCCATCTGCATAATGTATAGGGCAAGTCATATAATTAGTTAAGATGAATCGTAGCTTCCTTTTGTTTAAAATATAAAAAAAACTAGAAAAAAATACTTGAAGAAAAAGTTAGGCAGTGTAATAAGGTTTATTTTGTTTTGACCTCATTTTCTTTTTAAATATGATACTTTACATAGTTTCATACTTTCGTGATGAAAGTAAATAAATATGTTATGACATATTTCAAATTTTTTAAATTTAATTCTTCAGATTTGTCACTAAAACCTCTGATACAATTTTGTTATTTTCTGTATTTTGTGATTAATTGCAAAAAATTAACATGTTTTTATAAAATACGTGTAATCATTGTTTATAATATGGATTTTTGAGCAAAATTCATATATTAATTTACATATGTATGTATATTTTAAATTTCAAAACCTAAGTTTGAAAGCTATTGACATGAAACTATATATTAAAACTATCGTTTTTACTTACTGTTAAAAAAATATATAATGACTTATGTGATATTTTCGATAAAATATCTGCATACTTAAAATTATTCTTCTTTGTTTATTGAAAAAAATTTGAAATGTCTTATAAAATATTCATAAATTCCACAAAATATTGTTTCAATACTTTATTTTAATATTTTTGTAAATAAAACTATTATAAATATCGACTACGTTACAAAGGTTACGTAGTTTAATATAGAAAAGTATTATTTTTTTAGCACGTTATTGCAATTAAGATAGAAATGAGGTCACAAGAAAATAAATTTAATTACATTATTTAATTTTTTCCATTACTGTTTTTTTCTAATATGAGTAATAAAGAACTACGCAATATCCTAGTTGGGTAGTTCACGTTGAATATTCTCTCTGCCAAATTAATTTTATACATAATTATATACTTGTATCAGTTCATTTTTAATTACTGTATTAATACTAGTATTTACGTTATATTTATGTTTTATGGTATTCCTAAAGACTTCTAACTCTTTTGTAGTTTAGACTTAGTTTTATACTTTCACAGCCAAATATAGTTTTAACTTTTATAAGAATAATTGATTACAATTATATGTGATAAGGCAGAGAGAATAAGTAATATGTTATGTTCGTATAACCTAATTTATATATATACAGAGTTGGCAGTACATAATATTCAGATTATTTTAGCAATTTATGCATTAGACTTTGTTCTATTCAAAATTATGTTCATTAGTATAAGGTTATAAATATGGTAATTGTTATTTCCTTTTATAAGAACATTTTAATTATTTTTCATTATAAACTTATGTTAACGTATCTTTGATCAAATAAGCATTTACTTTAGAATTCAAATTATTGAATTACTGTATCATTTTCTTTATTTACATTCCTATTTTTAATTGATTTATTTATTAAGAACGTAAAATTAATATAAAATAGGAACATTTAATTATTTACATGGTTTTCGTGTTTATATGCTTAATAAATTCAGTTTGAATACCATTTTACAAATAAAGTAGCCTGCAGAAATATTCGAACACCAAAGTATTTAAATGTATATCGTCAAATATGCTTATTTATAATTACAGTCGTGTCCTGTATCCGCGGTTAATATTATAATGTATTAGTACATTCTCAACTCCTGATAGAATTATGATGTTGGCAAAATAGTAGGAATATTTTGTTATTAGACACGACTTGTACAAAGAAGTTTTGAACAATGTAAATAGTAAACTGTGCTATGAGAGCCCCAAAACTGGTATTAAATTTTTGTTAATATATTTCTTTCCTATAATCATTTCTAAGTTACTGCTTCGGAATTGAATTTTAGAAGGATAATTTTATTCCTTCAAAGTGAATTACCACAAATACAAAAAAATACATATCTTCTTTTGATTGTTTTACAAGGTTACACCATTCTCCAGAAAAATCAAAGAAATAAAAAGTTATTTTGATATTGAGTCTTGTTCATTCACCCTGTATAATATGATAATTGGATAACGTTAGGATGACTATTATTTAGCCTTGATGATAAAATTTATCTTTCAAGTTTCATTCATGGTATTCACTAAAATAAGTTCAATAAGTAAAAAAGTAGGGTAAAGTATAAATTTAAACGTTACATATAAATGTAACTGAACAACGAGAAAAGCAATCCCTGAACCTTTGAATATTTAAATAATTGAAAGCTTTTTTCATAAAAGAATATAGCAAACAAAAATTATAAATGTAAGAAAAGATTCTCTTTCATATTCTACTATAATTTTTTATAGTTTTAAGTGGTTTTTCAAACAAATTTAATATTTATTTTTTAATTTTATAAATCTTAATGTGTCTTGAACATTTTTTGTTTATTAAAATTAAAAAATATATAATCATCATTTTCGGTCTTAAGGAACCATTTTTTAAAAACTCAAATTTCTTTAAAAATAGCATAACTACAAAATTTTGTTAACTATAATACTAAAAGTTGATAAATATCAATAATATATAATAAGACAAAACAAGAAGTCTTAATAATATGAGAATATGGGAAGTATGTAAATAGATTAAGACATATGTATACGACCATTCATAGTGAAATATAATGTGACTACAATAAACCTCGATATAAGCGAATTCCTACATTGATTAATTTTCTGTATTGATCAGCGTAGAAAAAGAAAGCGAGCGAAGAAAACAACTGAATGTAAGTAAACAGTACATATCTGTGAAAAAATATTAATGCAACAATAAAATATTTGTATTCCTGTTGTTTTTATTATGAAACTTTTACCAACAGATTTGTAACATTTTGAGTTACTAGATATGTTTTGCATAAATTATCAGAAATCGATTTACTCCGTTTACACGCATTAAAAATAATTGGTTTATCTCTTATTTACGAACAACGAATAACTGAACATTATTTTTAATTGTTCTATTTATTAACTAGCAAATAAGGAATTTTAAAATAAAGGCTTCCTACTAAACAATTATACTGACCAGGCCTAAAGACGCTTTTTCAATCGTCACGGTCGAAGATTGGTCGGAATTTTTCATTAATAATTCAGAAACTAATTTAATTATAAAAGAAAAAGAAACAATTGTTTAGTATCGCCTCATCTCCCAACCCTTATCTCGAAAATGCTCACATGTCGAACACCCTGTATACAAGCCACTATAAATTAGATGTCAAGCATTTGTACAGTGATTTGAACGAGTACCCCGTTTTGCCATATTAGTTATATGATACAATTTGATTTCACATTATTTAAAAAAAAACTATTTTGCAGAAAATTAAATGCTAAAACCTAATTAAAAGAAACCATTTTCTCTTTCTAACGACAGACTTGGTACAGGCAAAGTAAAAAATAAAAATTCGATCAACTACTGGAAATGATACTAGTGCAGGTTACTGGCATAGTGTAGAGTGTAGAGCGTAAACGGTCCCTTACAAGAACTATCTTCGACGATGTAACTCGTTGGACTTCTAATTGGACAGGATGTTTATTCCTTGTCTTCAAATAACGCGGGATTTTTATATATTCCAACACAGGCGATTTTCTTATGCTAGTGATTTGAAATACTGAGAAGATTGAGGCAAAAGTCTAGATTAGACCAGGTTATTATGAATATGTTTATGACCTCCATTGCTCGTCCGGAAAATCAAGAGAAGAAACGATGACATTTACTACTTGCTTTCGTGGCAAACAATTCTACTTCGTATTACTACATTTTTTAATGTTATTATTGAAAGTCATATCATTTAACTCCAACTTGTTTTTGATCAGCGATAGGGCCTCTGTTTCTAAAGGTTTCTTATTCGACGCGTACATGATGTAAATAGAATTATTCTTCTTCCAGCCTACTGGAAATGCTTTTGGTTACCAGTATTACAAGAGCTTAAAATCTTGTCGTATCGTTTTATTAATATAGGAAATGGCAGACTCATTATCTATCTTTAATTGGATTTTAGAGTCTTTTTTACATCAGTCACATAATCTTTTAGAATTAAGTCGATGCACACCAACTCGATGTAGAGGCATTAATTTGATACATTATTCTTTCATCAATTCAAATTTGGAATGTCGATTGAAAACCATATAGGTAAATATTTTGTTACTAACATAAAGAGACTCATCGTCTAAAACAGACGGATAAATTATTGAAAGAACATTTTCCTTGTGTTCGCTGGGCGAAGTCAAACTTTCTGTTCCTGTTTGTAAATTTTTCCACTTTTCTTGGATTCTAAATAATTTTTTATACAAGATGCCTACTTGTTCCTGTTTGCGTCTTTTTGGTATCATTTTCCTATAAAACTGAAACAACGTGAAACCATAAAAACATAAAACCTTTTGCTTTAACAGTCTTATGTTTCTTTCTCTAATCAAAATTTTAAACTACATTTTAGCTAGAACATAATCTGATCTTAAATACTTCCAACCTAACTGCGTGCTATACAGATTAAAAACTTTGGTTTCAATCATCGCAAAAGTGGAGAGCTTGTCCTTATAAGCCAAATTCAAAATAAATCGGATTAATTAATGTTAATATTTATACTGATTATATTTTTTAAAATAAATCTTTAAATCTTATTAAATCTTTTATCATTAAATTTACTTCACTGACGGTGTATGTTGCTTATCATGTATTCACGAAGAATGAATAAATGAACACTACTTTTAAGTATTTTCTTCGTTATTTAACTGAGTTTTAATGTAAAGTTTTTTTATTAGAAGTTTATACTGTTTCGAGGCAAAGGCGCTTGATCACGTTTGCATTCAGCCGCTAGACTCGAAGTTGTCGTTCCCGCTTCTCGGCGTGCATAATCCCCGCGCTCTGATTGACTCGTATTTTTGCTTAATAATTCAAAAACGAAGCTTCAAATCTTATTTTTGCAAAGGGAAATTTTGTTCAAAATCACGTCAACTACCTCCCATTTCAGGGACCTACACTAATTGTGAGACAAGCAGTAAAGACAAAAAACACTCATGATATTTGGAATGTAAAGTATTTTAGGCTTTAATTGTATGAAAGTTACTTCAACATTTATGTAGATAAAATATATAAAAATATAATGTCAATCTATATATATTGATAAGACTGTGTCCCGATAGTAGTGCAGAAACTTTGAAGAATAATTTCAGTGTTTTTACTAAAATTGAAGAAGATAACAATCTGTGGATTTCTAAGTCGACAATACGAATAGAATAAAATGAGCATAAAAACATTAGTGTTAGATACTTTACACAAAAAAATTTCAACGTACCAACAACACAAAGAATGTTTGATGAAACGCATAATTTTAAGGTTGTCGTTGTACTAACAGCACCGCATCGTAACAGGGTTATTCCACGCCAAATTGATCACTTTTGGATCTCATCATCTGCAATTTTGCTCTAATCAAAATGTATTGTAGTTAAGTCTTGAAAGTTTGTAATTTTTGCCCATTTTAACGAAAATAGGCTTCTCTTAAGATTTTTTTTTTCAGAAATTATAATACGAGGTGTGACACAAAAGTAACGGGACTAGTCCAATAAATCACTGTACCTGCAGAATCAGTTTTCCGTGATATTATCACCTTCAAAATAGTCCCCTTCAGCATTCACACACTTTTGTATTCGGCGCTGCCATTGCTGCTAACAATTCTGGAACGAGGTTTTTGGAAATCCCTTTGGGAGATTCTCCGTTTCTGCCTGAACCTTTTCAACTCAGGTGAAATAGGTTTTCTTTAAGCCAAATTTAACTTTAGGAAATAAAAAAAAGTCGCATGGAGCCAAATCGGCTGAAAAAGGAGGATGCTCCGTAACAGTAATATTTTTGCTGGTCAGAAACTGCTTGACAGACAGTGCCGTGTGAGCGGGTGCATTGTCCTGGTGCAACAACCACTCATCGCTCCACAACTGTGGCCTTTTTTTCCTAATTTTTTCACTAAATCTTTTTAGTACTTCAATATAATAGTGTTGGTTAACAGTCTGACCACTGGAAAACCACTTAATCATTACAATTCCATTAATGTCGAATTTTGATTTTGACATGCGTGCTTTCTTGAGTTTTGGGGATTCTGGAGACTTCCACTGCATCGACGAGCGCTTACTTTCTGGGTAATAGGTAAAAAATCATGTCTCATCACATGTTACAACAGATTTCAACAAATTTTACAAGAAACTTGATGTTTATTCGCTGTTCGGGTTTTATATTAAACATTTTTCCGGCAGAATGCAGTTGCACGTGTCCACTAAATAACGCAATACTTCCAAATGGTATGACCGATTCAATCGAAATTAGCAACATGAATAGAGGATGTGTGTGGGATGATGCCACCAAAACAATTTCTGCCAACTCCATTGTTTTTTCAAGCTACACACTTATTCCCATTTCTTTTGTGTCACACCACGTATTTATTCGATTTAGCTAAATTTCTTTGTTTTAATCATAAAGCATTGGGCTATTTTAAAATATTTTTTTCTAACGTCGTCAATTTGTTATAAAATATCGAAAAATTTAAACAAATTCCTTTTTCTTTACATTTAAAAAAATATATGATCATATTCTTTGAAACTTCCCCTTTAAAATGAGTTCTTCAGAACGATAGTGCCTTGAAAATTGACGTCACTATAAATTAGAAAATGATGCGGTATACCTCCGTTTCAGGTAGGTGAGTCGTGTGCTCTGCTGTTATGATCGATTGTTTATAACACTGGTCTCAAAACTTTACAAGTAGACTTCGTACACAATTAAATGACCCTGTTGATACCTTGAAAAGTGTATTGTTAATATGTTAAACTTAATTTTGAAGTAATATGATTGTGATCCGTTTGTTCGATCATCGGTTTGAAAATGTTAAAATCGTAGAAATTGTTAGTTTCTAGATAACATGACTAACAGTACAGCTAGGAAATATAAAAGCAAAAGAAATTATATTAATTCAACTTATTATTTTAACGGTTTCGATGAATGGCAATCTTTTGCAACAATTCATGGTAAAGGATAGTATTGGAGGATAGCATTAAAAGACTTGCAATGCGCACTAGCTTACAAAGACCGTTAGAAAATCAAAATCTCAATCCTAAAGTTTTATTTGATTGGGCATAATCATCTTTATCAAACATAGTATTTAATTATATAACACAAAGAGAATATATTAAACAGGCTGATTGTTTACAAACTCACTTTTTAACGGCATTATGAATAACAGGCAATAGAAGTTTTCAAAGCTTTGTGCCATTATCAAATAAACAAATGCTATATAAAACTTGCCCGTACGATAATGATAACCCTGTGTTTACTGCAATGAAATAATTGTCATTACATTTTTCTGCTACAATTCCTAAGACCACCCCACACAATGATGCTCTCCATACTTTTGATCATAATTCCCCTTATTCTATCCCGATTGAAGAAAACAATCTCTTTCTTGCGGTTTCCATCGAGCATTGACGCTTTTTTTGTAGAACATAAATAATAAATGTAAGAACTGATATCTATAAATGAAGTTACGATTAAAAAATGTATCATTGACCAAGAGTGGTTACTAATATACTTTTCAAGGTATCAACAGGGTCATTTAATTGTGTACGAAGTCTTCTCGTATTGTTTTGAGACCAGTGATATAAACAATCGATCATACTAGCGGAGCACACGACTCACCTATCTGAAATGGAGGTACATCGCATATTTTTCTAGTTTACTTCCGCGTACTTTGTTAATAATTTATTACAAATGAATGTTATAATATAAAACGATTGCAGTACCCATTATAAAAGCTTGTAAAAAATAATAAGCGGAATATATGAAATCAGTGCGTGTAGTTTTTTGGCGCCACAGCGTATAATGTCAATACATATAATTCTTAACGAATATAATTTAATTATTATACTAAATACAATATCGTAGTTATTAAAGCTTCACTGATCATCGGCTCCTCGCCAAGATTTATATACACTTGATCTATTTCTATTTTCCTCGTGCACCTATACCCTGATTTGAACGTTTGCCGATCAGCAGTTATCGACAAGGTCACGGCTAGGAGAGACATAAAAATAAAAATGGCCATCCGCTTAACGATTGTATCCTTATTTTCCTCTTGCATACATCAGAAGTGGGATTAGCCACGCGTTTTCATTTTCGTTTTAACAAATACTTTTGTGTTACCGTACTCGTATGTGAACTATTTTTGTGAACATTTTTCGTTTTGTCTTTAGGGTTTTAAATTGAATCGTGATGTGAGCCAGATTTTGTTGTGACTTTTGTAACTTTAAAATATTTTATTTGTGCCACAACCATTAACGACTTTCAAAATGGCGATCTAGAAAAAGCCCTCCAAATTCACGGGGACAATTAAAAGAATTGTTGCAAAGTTGTTAGCTGAGTATGAGTGAATTCCAGGTGAAATTAATTATTTGTTTAACGATATATAATTATGATATTTGAACCAATATTTTGATAAGCGGTTGCGTGCCGGAGAGGACAAAAGCGCCTGCTTATAATTCTAAAGGTCTAAGCGACGGAGATAACAGTCCGACAATTAGCGAATTTCCTATTTTTTACACCTCTTAGCTAAAAAATTTCGTATAATGCAAACAAAAAAGACCCACAGTGATCTATCCCTGACATTTTTTGACAGCGAGAAAAAGATCAGTCCGAATTCAAACATAAATATCATCAGCTATTTCTTAAGTGAATTTTCAAAAACAAAAGATCTGTTTTCAAAATGGAAAAAACAAGTAAAGATACTTCAACGAACACATAATTTAGATGACAAGACAATTAAATTGTTGATTGGAGCGAAATTAAAGGAAGAAGTTTTAAACAGGTTCTGCTCTAAAATAAACCATTTAGAAAAGTTTTTAACAGACTTTTTCGAAGAAATTGCTGTAATATTTGTGCATCGACCGAGCATGCTATCGTGGGGCCAAGATTTTAAGTACTGCATGTGGCACCGTAGCGAAACCTTTCATGACAGTACCATCTTGGCTATACATCTTCCTGTCGATCATACCAAAACAGTCAGTTGTTTAACTGAAGTCATTTCCAATGAGCGGCTTCGTAATCAACTGCGGCTACAGGATGTTAGGATAAAGTCCGAACTCTTGATGATGTTTCAAAAAATTAGTTTGCCCCCCAAGAATAAGAAGCATCTAGAAAGCACGTTTGAAGATAAAAGGAATCGTGAACCATCACGTCAGGCAGCATCATCTCGAAATTATCGACTTTGTTGTTTTAATTGTTTTCAATCAGATCATCGAACGATAGACTGCCCACTATCAAATTGGACAAACAGATCATGTTCCGAATGCAAGAGTATCAAACATCGTAACAGAGATTGCCTGAACAAGTCTCCGACATCTAATTTAGTACAGACATTCTTAACAGTTGCTCCATACGAACTATCGGTAACGTATGACACAATTGATGATAATGGCGTATGCACAAGTTTTAGTATTATGGCGTTACTCGATTCCGGATCACCAGTGAGTTTAATTAAAGAGCAGTGCGTACCGCGTAATTCTCGATTACCGATATCGTCTGAGGATTATGATCTCTGTGGAATCAATGGTTCGAAAGTAGCCGTATTAAGCTTATTTCAAGGAAATATATCCGTTAATTCAGTACACGTAAATTTATCATTTTTAATTGTACCAGATAATACAATGAGTTTCGATGCGCTTCTAGGCAGAGATTTCATTTCTGACCCATCTTTGGAAGTAAAAATGGGACAGACCGTTGAAGTAAAACGCGTTTCACTTCAAAACGAGACGACAGATGCTGTTCGTGAGATCTTGAATATTGACATGAGATGTGAATCTGACGACATATCAGCAGAATTAAACATAAACCCGCGTATAAATCCGAAGATCTTTACAGAAGTAAAAAATATGTATGAAAACGTATTGAATATGAAAATTGCACCAGCTCCAATTGATTTTGAGATGTACATTCGGTTACAACACAACTGTCCTATCGCGTTTCATCCGAAACGATTAAATTTTTCGGATCAAAAGAAACTGCAGGTTATTTTAGATAGATTAAAAAACAAAGGAGTAATTAGAGTTAGTGATTCTGCGTATGCTAGTCCAATCGTTCTGGTGCGTAAAAGAAGTGGTGAATTTAGGCTAAACGTTAATTTCTGCGAAATTAATAAAATCACCGAAAATGATCATGCTTCAGCGCTTGTTATTGAGGATCATCTGAGTCGATTAAAAAACAAACGATATTTCACTAAGCTTAATTTAACGAATGAGTTTTATAACATAAAAATGGCTGAGTCATCCATTAAATACACGTCCTTTATAACACCGATAGGACAGTTCGAGTACTTGAAAATGCCATTTGGGCTAAGGAACGGCCCTTGCACTTTTAGGAAACTTGTTCATAAGATTTTTAGACCGCTTGTAGAAGAAAATAAAATTTCATTACACATGGATGATATATTGATTGCAACGAATAGCATCGATGAACATCTACAAATTTTATACGAAGTATTTTACTTAGCTCGAAAGTACCAGCTAAAGTTCCGTTTAGACAAGTGTTCTTTTTTATATACTGAAATCAATTTCCTAGGATATTTAATAAACATTGAAAGCATTCGACCCAATGGTAAACACGTAGATGTAGTCGTTCATTATCCGATACCTCGTACAGTACAACAAGTGCAACAGTTCATTAGTTTTGCAAGTTATTTTAGCAGATTTATACCAGATTTTTCATGTATTACTAAACCGTTATACGACGTTATTAAAACTGATAATTTTAAGTTCGGAGCAGACGAGTATAAAGCATTCCATTGGTTGAAAAACTGCCTTGTTATTCGCCCAGTTTTAATGATCTATACTCCTACATTACCCATCGAGCTACACTGCGTTGCGAATACGAATGGATTCGGAGCTATTCTAATGCAGAAACAAGACAGCGAAAGGTTGCAACCGATTGCATATTTTAGCCGTCGAATGACTTCCACAGAATCTAAGTATCAAAGCTTTGAATTGAAATGTAAAGCGGTAGTATATGCGATTAAACGGTTTCATATATTTCTTTTTGGACTATATTTTAAAATTGTTATGGACTTTGATAATTTTCGACTAACTCTAGCGAAAAAAACAGTGAACCCGCGAATATCGAGATGGGCTATATTCTTACAATTATACTCCTTTGAAGTCGAACATCGCCCCGCGAATCAAATGAGACATGTTGATGCCTTAAGTAGATGCCATAGTGCAATGATGTTAGAAAGCAACACTTTTGAAAAAGTCCTCGCAATAAAGCAACATCAGGATATAGAAATTCGCACAATCCGAAAAAGACTCAAAAAAGGCGAAGAAAAAGCATTTGAACTGCACTACGATTTAGTATATAAGAAGTTAAAACACGATAAATTGTTGTTTTACGTTCCACGTGAAATGGAGACTAATGTCATTTGTACAAGTCACGATGACCTAGGACACGTGGATGTTGATAAAGTACTCGAAAATTTAACCCGTACGTATTGGTTCCCGAAAATGCGCGAGAAAGTAAGATTATATATAGGAAATTGCTTAAAATGCATCGAATTTTCACCATTAAACGGAAAACAAGAGGATTATCTGAACAATGTACTGGAAGGAACTGTACCATTCGACACAATTCATTTACATCATTATGGACCTTTAGAGAAAAGTAAACGTGGTAACAAATATATTTTGTCGGTGGTAGACGCGTTTACAAAATATATTCGGTTATTTCCATGTAAATCGATGAAGTCGGAGGAGGCTATTCGACATGTCTCTGATTATTTCCAAGCATACAGTCGTCCAAGACGGATAATAACGGATCGAGGAACCTTGTTTACATCTAAAACTTTTCAAGAATTCGTTGAAGCTGAATCTGTTATTCATGCGCTGGCCACTGATGATACCTCTTGCGCAAACAGCCAAGTGGAGCGCTTCAATCGTGACTTCATTCCGATGCTTGCCAAATTATCAAAATCTCCCGATAAATGGGATGAGGTGCTTTGTAAAGTTGAGTTTGCTTTAAATAATACGATTTGCTGCCCACCAGGGGAGACTCCGAGTATGTTATTGTTTGGTGTAAGCCAAGTGGGTGAAGTGAATGATCGAGTACAGCAGATACTTGGAGATCGCTGTGCGAGGGACCGAGATATATGTAAAACGCGCGAGCGTGCAATCGAACGCATTAAACTAAGCCAGCAAAACAGTGAGCGATGTTATAATTTATGACATAAACCAAACACTAATACCAAAGTTGGGGATTATGTTATACCGCAAAACGTTGACATATTAATATTAATAGTATATATATATATACTATATATATATTCTGCTATATATATATATATATATATATATATATATATATATATATATATACTATATATATATTCATTATATATATTCACTTTATACAACTCGTTAAATTTCAAAATTAACTAAGTTAACTTTGAAATTTAACGAGTTGTATAAAGTGAAAAAGATTTTCAAACATGATCGATAAATTGGTTCGTGTTAATGGATTTTAATTGACACAATTGCTATTCTACAGCATCGTTGGATAAGACCAAATGAAATTTTTATTCGTTTTGAATAAATTTAATTTTTCTTTTTCGTCGCAGTTACTTTCCTTTTTTTCTGTAAATAATTTTTGTCTGTGACTTGTATTATATCATTCAGTAGTTAATTATTCATTTTTATAACATCTGTATTTTACGATTAAATAAATAAATGATAGGATATGCGCGTGTATGTGTTAATGCATTGATTGAGGTTATCAAATGTTACGCTGGCTAAAATGTAACCGTTGATGGACCACTGATTATTAATTCCCCGCCAATATTTGTGTACGCCTGATCTATTTCTATTCTCGTCACTTCACCTTCCACACATGTATACCGTGTTTTGAACGTTTGTCGACCGACAAATCACTGTCGACAAGGTTAGAAGCACGAAAAAGACAGAAATAAATATTACTGACCGCTTAACGGTTGTATCTTTATTTTCACCTTACAAAATAATTAAAGTAAGTATTTATACAAATAGCAACGCTAGCATAATTTTTTAATAATCGGATAATTGCCCGATGCTTTACTAATTATATCGCAATTGAATATTAAAAGATAAAGATAGGTAGAATTTAATTCGAAGATCTTTCAAGTTACAATCAAGTTTATTAGACTTGAAAACGTGCGAGAAACTAACATTAATTATTAAGATTTTCAGCACAATTAGCCATCTACTTCCAAAATAGCGCATAGGTTTTTCAGCTGGACAAACTCTGTGGAATACAAGCAAACCGAAAAAATCGTTTGTCGCACACATGTCATATGGTCAGTGGCAGCATGCCACGTTGATGTACGAAAAACAATATTATGCATACAGAATAATTACACGTGATTAGATTTACACCGCAATACAAATAATTATATTAGCAGGTATCTCATGTGCCAACAAGATATTGCTTTGCTGAAGCAATTCCCAATTATGAAGCATTAACTGTTGCAAAAATCCTAGTAAAGCCATTCATGCAATTTGGAATTCCTAAAACTTTTCTTACGGATCAAGGCACAGATTTCATGTCCAATTTAATGAAAAATCTAAGTTCACTCCTCAAATCAAAACATATATGCACAAGCCCATATCACCCCCAAACAAATGGAGCATTAGAAAGGCATTTAACTCTAAAGGACTACCTAAAACATTATATTAAACCAACTCAAACTGACCGGGATGAATATATTTAATTCGCAACGTTCAGTTATAATACCTCAATTCATAAATCCACAAACCTTACACTTTACGAACTCTTATTTGGTCGAAAAGCTTACCTACCCATTTCTATTGTACAAAAACCACAATTCCATTATACGTATGATGACTATATTCGTTCACTTCAAAATAAATTAAATACATCATTTAAAATAGCAAAAGAAAACTTAATTGAATCCAAGCATAAGAGCAAGGAGTATTATGATAGGAATTTGAACCCGAAAAAATTCAAGATAGGAGACCTACAATAGTTTGTATACAGGGTGTCCGCGCCAGTGTTACAGCGTGATATTTCATGAACTATTGATGTCACGAAAAAGTGCTTATACGGAAATTGCAGGGCAAAAGAGGCCCTATGTTTTGGCGGAAGCAAAATTTTTTTATTGTCATTAATGTAAAAAATATGATAGTGAAGTTTCGTTTTTTAAATGGAACTATATATTTTTTTTCGATCAGGCGATAGTGCTTTTCAAGACGAATTCATCAAGGTTTTATGTACTTACCCGATTTTTATTATTTTCCGAGATATAACGCTTAGAAATTTACTGATTTTCAGCAGTGACGTCTCGGTTTGAGTAGTAAGTCATAAAATCGGTCTTATTGTTGCGGTAAGTGCCGCAGGTTTGACTCTGCCTGCCGAAACTGATAGTCGAGGGTCTACGGTCCCAACGGTAAGCCCGAAGAGTACGAAACGGAAAGAATTGTCCATCATCCTCGATGCGGAAAACTTAGAGCGTAACCGAAGGGCTGCGGTTCCGATATTTTTGTTCCTTGATATTGATCCGTGGCAATAGATTCTAATATTGATGAAAGAATGAGATACCTAGACCCTTGAAACAAGTAGGTTTCCAGCATGTAATGTATGGGGCGGTGGTTGAACTTGACGACAAGAATGTGTGCAGTTCTTGGCCATTTTCTGCACCTGATTTCGGCCATCAGTAGGTCAGCATTGACGCTTTACACTGTAAAGAGTCGTTTGCATACTTGCGCATAATCGAGTTTGATATTACTTTACAAAAAATGAGTATTGTTACACGTGTTTTGAGGAGTATTATTAGATGTTTTAGTTGGAAGTCGAAATAATCCATTATGGTTTAAAGATGGATTCAATTATTATCTTTATCTTTTGAATTATGGCCCTATCCCGTGGCAAGTTATCATATCTTGCTTGAGAAGTGTGACTGTTTTTTAAAACGTTGGACTTGTGGTCCTTCTTCTACTTTTTTAACCGACTTCGAAAAAGGAGGAGGTTACTCAATTCGATCAGTATTTTTTTTTTTTTTTTTTTTTTTTAAATATCTTATCATGGACATGATTCTGAATAATTTTGTTCATATACAAATTTCGCGGAAAGCTTTAGTTTTCGTAATATTAGCAAAAAATTGAAAAACGAATATCCATGTTGTCTTTTACTTAATTATGTTCATGGCATTTACGCAGATAAAAAAAAGGCCCGGAAGAACTGTTTTACAGTATCCTATACAATTCTCCCCATTCCACTAAAAAGCGTGAAATAAAATAATTTTAAGAAAAAAATACGCCGACTTCGAAATGCACTAAAAAGTATAAAATGATTTCTATTTCCTAATGAAGTAATTTCTATTTCATTCAATCATACAATTACAGATTACGTAACAGATATGAATGAAACCTATTTACTCGTTAGGTAATATATTAAATACATTTCAACCTTTTTGGAGGCGGCGCAAAATTAAAAGATTTTCTTGAACATGTCAACCTTTGGACAACCGAACATAGGCAAAGCTTGTATAGCTATTTTTTTCCAATACATATAACTCGACAGCACGCCGCGAAGTAGGTGTTAGTGCGTATAGAATGGAACTATGGTCTATCTAGATTCATAGAGTATGCGACGGAAAGACTCGATCGCCGCATATTCTATAAAGATAGAGCCCATCTGCCGCAAATTTGGTAATTCCCGCGTCGTGGGCTCCGTTTATAGGTTCTTAGATCCATGGCTTCCACATGCGAACGAAGTCGATTCAATTTCATTTATATCAGAAACGTTGCGAAATGAAGATGCAGTCGTTACATTTACGTATAGTACCAGATATATCTATAATGGTTCGTATTCTTTCTCAGGATTTATTAATTTCCAATACGTCATACCACAATCAACTGGTTATTGGCAGCAACGTTTACTGAAGTATTTTTAATTACGCGCCGCCTCCGAAAAGGGTGAAATATATTTAGTATATTACCTAACGAGTAAATAGGTTTCATTCATATCTGTGACGTAATTGTATGATCGAATGAAATAGAAATTACTTCATTAGGAAATAGAAATTATTTTATACCTTTTAGTGTATTTCAAAATTGGCGTATTTTTTTTCTTAAAATTATTTTATTAAAATAAAGCGAGATCAACTTACAATCTGGAATTCATATGGTACGATGTGTGTTGTATCGATAGGAGAACCAGTGAGCTCCCTCTGATGATCCATTTCAGTTTCATTGTTTGTAAATATGAACGTAGACTAACGTATAATGAAAATTTGGATTTGTCAATTTCAAATACTTAGGAATGCCGATAGTTGGATGATTGATAGGCTGATTTTGAGTTACTAAAGAGATCCTTAGAATAATCAAGGAGCTAAACATGTGATGGTAGTCACTTGTGTTTGCTTGGAAATTCGTGGTAATTGAGTATCTTGACATTGTCGTGAACCCGGAAGATGGCCATTATCGAAATTAACAAAGTCATTTTTTAAAAACACTCTCTTTATTGAATTCTGAGGTGAAGTTGACTGGTTTGTAACGAGGCATATTTTCATTTAGTTGATTAGCTTCTTTTTTTTGGTTGTTATGCCTCGTTACGAGGATCCTCCCGAATTGCCAGCCCCACTCCTCCGCCCAAGCGGACCCCCTCGCCGCTGGGGCAAGAATGAATGAGCGTGTGAGTGTGTTTTTTTTTCTTTCGAGCGCTTTTTTGTATTCGGACGCCACATTTCTCTCCCCCCCCCCCATTTCTACCCTCCAGCCACCATCAGAGCATTGTTGTCCCCGGTAACGGAGGAACCTCTCCCTGAGCGACGCGACGGAGGCGCGGGATGGATCCACCGAAGAGGAGTCGCCGGCTGTCCGGCCGCGACGCCACCCCGTCATTCTCCGCGGGGACGACCGGCAGCCCGCCACCGAGGGACGCCAGGCCTGGGGACGAGCCACCCCCAACCGCCACCTAAAGAGGGCCCCAGGATCTGGCCGCAAGGCACCACGGGATGGCCCATCCTCGACGCCGAAATCCTCGGGGTGGGGGAATACCGCGAACCAGGGAAGAAGATCACGGATCGAGAGAAGCAGGCGAGCTGTCGCGATAGAGCCGGATTTTTCGCCAAAAGCCCCGTTCAAATTTAAAGCCCGTTTTTTTTTGTCTTTCCTGTGTGCTTCGCGTTTTAGTTTTGTTCTTACCGTTTTTTTTTTGTAGTGCGTTCCGTTTTTCTGCTTTGTTCTTTTGTATTGTGTGTAAGAGTGCCTGCGTGGAGAGAGTTCGTCGCCGCCCCAGTGTGGACACTTTGGATACCACTGCACCAAAGGTAGGAGCCATCTCCTTACCTACTATCTTTTTTTTGTTATTCGTTTGCTCGTGCGCGTGGGCGATAGGACCCCTAGCCGCAGTGACGAGGACCCTAGAGGCCGCGAACGGTTTAGGACGATACCGTTCCCCCTCTAATCCCTTTCTTTTTTTTTTTCGTGCTGTATTTGGTATTTAGGACCAACGTCCCCTTGTTGTCCACGACCCCTAAGAGGGCGTGCTCCCTGCGGACGAATCATTCGACTTTTCTGCATCTTTTGTCTTTCTTTTGTACTCGCGCGTACCGTGTGCCCCCGCGCCGCGAAAGCCTTCCTCGCAATTGGCGAGTCGATCCTTTTTCCTCGACCGTTGCTTGTAACGCGTGGGGCCCACTATAGTTTTTCCGTTCTGTTCTGCTTACGTGGCCCACTTGGGGCCCGAATAAAAGCCTTTTCTGTTGGATATCAACTCGCGGGTCTTTTACTCATTTTTTTTCTGACCCCCTCTGTTTCCCGCTCCCGACAGAGCAGCCGGAAGAGCGATTACCGCGGACGTGTGCATTGGCACTGGCGCCCCGTAAAATAAATCGGCCGTGGATGTGAGCATCGGTACGTGGAGGGCCGTTTTCCCTAACTGCCCCCCACTCTAGGGAACCCCCTTCGGGCTTTCCCCCACCGATACGTCACAGGTTAAAGTAAAAACTAATTCTGACGTGTCGCAAGAGTGAGAGGTCGAAGAAAAAATTTAAACATGAAAAACTGTGTAGCGAGAAGCGGTGCTAGGATTTAGGTTGGTTACTGTGAGGGTGGTGTACTTGCAAAAAAAGGAGAAAGTTTGGGACTTATAAAGAAGGTAATTTATGGTTAGAAAGATCCTGAGTCAAAGGTTGTGTATTTTATGTTAGGACGAGGAAAAGCGTGGAAAAGGACTGTATAATAAATAGATGTTTTATTTTTAAGGACGAAGCGAGCTGGAATGGGTAAAGGTTTTTTTAGAAGTATCCGACAATATCATAAACATGGATTTGAGAATTCCAATGGAAATGGAATTTGAAATGGTCTAAAATTAAATGCTCTTGAAATGGAACACTTGTTCTGCAAGATGCCGAGATTCTTGATGAAAATTATGTCGTGAAATTCGTTAATACACGAGTATATTCCTGTGTAATCATAGTAAAGTTTATTCTTACAACGATGATGAATGTATTGTGATTCCTTGCCCCGTAAGGGTCTGAAGTCGACCGAGTCATCCAAAAGTTGATAGTGATGTATTTGTTAAAATGCACTTGTAATGAAGTAAGAAAGTCTAATGTTGAGGGTTTTGATATCGTGCGGTTTCGTATCTGATCTTCTGGAAACAGCGAAGTATGATGTCTTTGATAGCAAACACAGCAGGAATTCATTTAGGCTAGAACTTTTGTGAACCATTTGGAGGTAAGAAGTAATTCGCCATTATAATAACCATTATTTATTAAACAAGTAATCTGAAAAAAAACCTTGCAATTGCATATGCTATGATTTTACTTAAAAGTGGGACGATGACGATGAGCCATCCTGAGCAGGAAATGTTTTTGCTTTGACACGCTCATGAAACCAGTGAAATGTTATGTTTTGTAATCAAAACTCATAATCTTTCGATGTATGGTGTACTATGATTTGCAGACTGTCTATTCGTTCATGATATGCAATTTGCACATCTTTAAAGAAATACGAGAAAATTAATATAATCTGGCATCTTTTCCTTATCTTTCAGTGAAAATTCTCAATACCATACGTTGCCTCAATTCATTTCAACAAAATAATGAATACTAACATACTGTTCCATTCTGGGACATTGTCATAGAGATTTGTTAATGCCCGAAAATGTTGATGTATGGAATAAAAGATGTTACCGTGTGCTTCCACGGAATCTTTTGTGAATTTGGGGATCTCGAATAGTGTAGTCACAGTGTCTTAAAATGATTCGGGGTGTACAATTAAACTACTGTTTTTGTTGAGAACTTATTAGGGGCCCATAAATAATAGTTTATTTATGGTAGGATCGTCAGCCCATCGTTGGGCCAGGGTTGACTCGGGTCGAGGTTAACGTTGTAAACCATGTGGCAGGCAGAGAAATTAGAAAACTGTGCAAAACATCACAGTTGCCTGTCACATGGTAAAAATAGAGAAAGTTCTCAACCCCACTTGAACGCCGAAACGTCTAACATCTCTGGAAGGGGAACCTTTAAGGGTTTACCTTATTCCTGATTTTCGTGGAAAGCGTTAGAAATTTCTCAACAGCCACAGAGGCTTGCTAGTGTTCCGACCGTCGGACACTTACGAATTCGAACGTGTATTTTCGAAAGGACAGACCCTTAATAAGTCACGCGTCTAAGTGTTAACAGTAAAGCTTTTATATGTATACAGTCCATTTTGCAATTGTGAACATCACTTTTCCCTACCTCAATCGTCATACTTATCCGAGCATTCGGGCGCGAACAGTTTTAATAGTTTAGTTACGCTCGTGTAATTTGCATCAATGGTAGTGACGGCTTGAATGCACACGGCAGCTATTCTCATAAAAATTGATCACAAATATTGTAATTTTTGGACTTGGGTCAAGTCTTCATAGCGATCAATCGTTGAAAGAAATAAATTGAAGGAAGAAGCCCATTTCTCAATGGCACCGTCAAATACGGATAACCGCATTTCCAGTAGTTTTACGGTCATTGGGACAGGTATGGTTGAAACAGGTAATGCGTTGACGCCACATATCGAAGGACCCGTCGCGTCGGTTGCTCGCTTCGGATAAATCAATTAACTCGGGCTACTGCGTTGCAATAATTATTTTAAATTTTGAATCTACGCGTTTATACAGATTCGTCGAGTTATTCGATATTAAATTGAATTTCATCAAAATGCTTTCAAATTTCAATGAAACCGTACAAGTGTATTTGCAAAAAAAAGATATTACGATGATGCGAATTGTTATAATTATTAAGAAAGCTTGTGAGGGAAGAAATATGCCTGATAATATTACCTCGTTTTCGTTGCAGAATGCTAATACTAATTCCCCACATTACGGACTGTACTTGATTTGAACCTGCTGGGTTCGATATCGTGGAGTCGTGTAGGGGAATATCAAAAGAATTAGCGATACAATTGAACGAGCTTACCTTGTCGTTGCGGAATTCTATACTGATTATTAGCTTATCACGCTGTCCAAGCCTCTGGTATATCCTCTAAAATATATGTTGTTTTGCACATTGTTATAAGCTTATTGCACTTAATAATTCACCTGATACACATGGATACAAAAGCTTATATGGTCACTCATTGTTACACTTAATCTTGTTTATTGCACTGTAAACTGAGTTCGTACACTGAGTAAATTCGTATTCAGCTCGAAGGATCAAAAATGTTTATGATCATTGGGCCATGGAAAAACGAGGGCTGATCAGCTAGACGAAGGTCGTAAATCTTCGTCCCACGAATATTTCAATGCGTCTCCGTTGCTTGTTAAAATGATGAATATTATATGATGATTTGACTGTTATGTAACAGATTGTCTTTGGTGTTTGATATGTAAAACGGATAGGAGCAATTGGTTGTGATGGGACCTTCATGATGGTCAATTAGGTCGATGAAAATTGTAAGGCTTCGTCCTACAAATCCATTTTTGTACTCGAGCTATGAATTTAATAAGAAGTTAGATTGTGAGCGTATGACAATTCTGGGACCTTCGATGGAAGATCAAGTCAACAAGGTTGCAAAGCTTTGTCTTACACATACAAAATGTATTCTCCTGCCTTGATGACGATGGTCGTTGAGCGATAAATGGATATAATGCTAATCTCTAAGACGATGGATAGTCGAGTGATTTGGTATTCAGGAGAGAACGGTATCAAGACTGAGCGAGTTGCCTCAAAACTTCCAGACAAGAAAGGAATGGAGTAAGGTCAGGTCGTAAAGGCGTCACCATAAAGGACCAATCAGGACAGTTTGTAATTTGGAAAAAATAGTGATTGGTGAGATGGTTCAGCGAATGAGATCGCAAGATCTTTAGCTCTCACTCCAACGTTTGTTAATAAGGTGACCCAAACACTTGAGTGATTTGGGTCCTTCAAAAGAATTTGGTAATGGGGCACACTGCGAGACTGTTGAATGATCGAGTCCGAGTGCATTGGCCCGCCGGGTAGATAAGGATTGCGTAAACACTGCACACCGCAGGAGTGCACAGTTTAGAATCAAGGAAATAAACTTCTTTAAGAAAAGATATATGGGCATTAGAATGATGTGCTTTTTGGCCTGTTAGAAGGCTATTGACAATAGTTAAGAACGTTAAGTTGTGGAGACGTTCATGTGGTCTTAATTATCCGTTTAATATTGTAAGACTGAAACGTTCTTGGGTTTGACAGGATACCCATAAATAGTAAGCTAATGTTATTTCTAGCAATTCGGAACAATGATAGGGATAGACTGCGTGAGGATGTCGCAGGACTGTTTGCATGTTAGTTTGTGAGAACGTGGAGAAGGTTCGTAATTCGACGTTGCATTGCTCAAATGAATAGGAGCAGTATTCCTAAGGGATCTGGCCACGAAGTGGGGGAGGGGAGGATACCTTTTCGTAAGAGGACTGAATTAAACCTCTCAACATTTACCCCAGTACATAAAAAAGATATTAATCTCTGCCTTTTAGTTTCTATTTGAAAATTATTTCTAACACATAAGTGTTGGTGATAAATGTAGGTGACGCAAGCATTTGAGTGATTTGAGTCCTTCAATGGATCTCGGCAGTGGGGCACACTGCAAGGCTACTGAATGGTTGAGCTCTAATGAATTGGCCTGTCGAGTAGACTTAGATTTTGTAGATACTGTACACTGCAGGGGCTGCACAGTTTAGGTCACAGGAAGTAAACTTCTTTAGGGAAGAATTTATTGCCCTTTGATGAATGGCGTGCGTTCTGGTTTGTTAACAAGGCAGATGACATGATTGGTGTGATCCGTAAACACGATTTTTGACTGAATTTCTATAAACACTAAGTTGATGTTATTCTGACAATAAGTTACGTAAATAGTGCAAGTAGGAAGAGTAATATAGTTTGCAATTGGCTTTCTTATTGGCTATCTAATAAATTACGTAAATCATTTACTGTATTGTAACATTCCCGAACTTGGATGCAGATGAAATATAACGTTAACTTACAAGTCTGTAATCGAGTAATATGTTAATAAAAATATAATGTAATATATGTTTTGAATTCGTCTCGATGTCCTCTAAAGCTATAAATAAAAAAAATTGTATGTTCCTATTTAAAAAACCCAAGGTGACCTTGACTTTGCCAAGAGAACAAACTGTTTTCAAAATTTGCTTTACTAATATCTATTGTGCACTTCATACCCTGCAAATTTTATTCTAAACTTTTTTTCGTAAGGTGGCTGCAAGTGGGAGAAAAATCGTGAGTAGCGTTACAGGTAACACCCTGTATACAAATGAATTTGAGCGTATATCTATCTGTACATGTTGACCTATATTTGTGCTTATATCTTCAAATTTAGCAAATTGTTCCAAATTTGGACATGCAGCTTTTATACATATATGAAGCATTTATGCCATTAAATGTTAGAACAGTTTGTGACAGAAATAGATATTCACGCAACGGGAAAGGTTTCACAACCAAATCGCCCGCTTTTTCCTTTTAGGACAAGAAAAAAGTATGTAAAATTTTACTTTTTTCTATACCTCTAGTAGTTGAACTCTTCATTTTTTATATATTCGTAAAAATATGTAAACCATAAAATTTATCTGAATTATATGATATTGAGATCTATTAGCAGACGCTACTGTATACATACATATACATATGTATAATATATATATGTAAGAAGTATTCTTTATTCAGCAAGAAAGGCACATCAAATCACGCATTTAGTTAGTATCCCCTCTAGATTTCCTTTTTACTTCATGGTCATATACAAGAATAGTAAATACAGTATAATTTTAAAAGTGTGTATCATAAAATATAAGGTAATTACGTACCTATGTATAAGTACAGGGTACACAAAACGCCGATGACTTGGACCATGTTACTGAGCACATGACTCTGACTAATTTAAGAAAAAAATCTAGTCGAAATCAATGTCAGTCAGACACGTAAATAATACTCGTAAGCGAAAGGGACCCAAATTTTAGTACAAAATTTTTTTTTCACATTTGTTCATTGATTTTGTTCGCATATGTGACAGATATTGACATGGATTCCATCCTTTTTTCGAGCGAGCGGAGCAAGCGAGCTACACATGCGATTTTGTAATACGCCCCTATTCAACTAATTTTTTATTAATATTAAAAATAGACAATAACAAGATTGTATTGTTTAGAAAAAATTAGCATTTTGTAAAAATAACATTACAATACAACGAAAATACTAACCTTAACATTTCGAAACATTTTTTTCGAATATCTCAGAAATTGTAAGAGATCATCGAGTAAAGTATTAGGAAAACTTACTCAGAATCATATTCTTAACAACATATATCAAAATCGAAATTATTAGAAGTGATTTCTTTGTAGTACATAATTACTAAGCATATATTATGTATAATGAAAAAAATACAAAAAAGTATACGAAGCAAAAAAATTATTCCCTCTCGCTAGAAAATATATTTTCAAATGTAGCTCATGTACAGTAAATTTTGAAAAATCATGTGAACTGATTCAGCCTATTAAACAATGACGTGAAAACAACTGTTAAAATAGAATTGTAATATTAATATTACAAAAAAGTCAATGGTTAGGAGACACTTTAAATTCAAACGTATGAAACATATTTTCAAAATGTTCGTCAAAAGCTAAATTAGTTATTATAATTGTTCTCTAAGTCAAAGCGTAGAGATACAAGAGGCGACACTTAACAAGGAAACTATATTTTAGAAAGAGATAGAAAATAGAATTACATACTTTTAATGCCCAAGCCAAATGAATCGAGGGTAAGGGGACAATTTCGAATGTATGTATTTTGAAATGGGCATATGCATAGTGTGCAAGTATAGAGGTCGAAAAGGAATAGTTTAATCTTACACATTCATGAATAATTTATTTATAATAAATATTTTGTCACTTCTCTGTAACACATTTATCTGTATTTTGTTGTATTATATACTTTGTCATTTCCTTGTAAGTTATTTGTAACAATTATTTTTGTAATATATATGCTTAAAATATATTGTGCAGAGTAATCATTTTAATATGTCTTTCTTCTTCAATTTTTCAATATTATAAAATTGATGTAAATACTTCGAAAATCAATATTAGCAATATAGAGAAAATTTACGACAAATGAATTCCTAGTTATTAAATGTTGACATGAAATTAGATTCATTTGATTTAAATTTCCCACTTGTTTGCACAACCAATTTAAAGGGACAATATTTTTCAAACATCAAAGGTACCGCCTCTTGTTATATCTCTACTCTTTGGCGTTATTCTTGTTACGTAGATGTAGAACCAATCAGAACAAACTTGCGCAGTAATAAGCGAAAACTAGTGTATCCAGTAATACGTTTCTCTCACTGAACAAAGTTACTTGAATACATATATAAAAAATTTGATGTATTTTCATGTATTGTCATACGCAATAATGTGTTTACAAGATAAATAACCTTCGAATGAAATGAAACGTATCGTGACTAAGAATGTCATCTACAAACTGTGCAAATTTTATAATTGGTGTAATTACTTTTTAAATTAAACCAGAATAAATAGATAGACACAAATTTTTAAAACTGTTTTTTACGCTTCTTTATATGGTGTAAATATAGTCTAAAATACTGAAAAAGTAGCACTTATTTTAAAATAAAAAATAAACAGATTTCATTTATATACTTTGATTTTACTTGCAAATAAATAAATTATAGCACATATAAATATGTCATGAAACAGTTTTTTTTAAATGTATACCCATTAGTTAATAATCTAATTGTATAATCGAATTGAGTCTTATGTATGAAATTATTTAAAAATTGAAGAAATATATATTTTATAAATTTTGTAATGATACCATATTCGTTTTTAAATATTTTTATTGATTTGAAATGTTCGGAAGTTTATATACACAATGGTATTTCCGTCATTGAGTAGTTATATCTGTAGTCACTGGTTGTAAAATTGTATTTCTTATGAAAGACGTTGCTGTCATGTAATTTAGTTCTGTTCAAATATGCAATAAAAAATTGTAAATAGCTAAATTCAATTTTGTTTAACCAGTATTATTTTGATCTATTTTGTTACAAGTGTTAAACAAAACTTTTCAATGTTTTCTTTTCAACCTCCTAGTCAGGTACGTATTATTAATTTGTACATGCGTATAATTACAATTAAAATGTTTTCAAATTTAACAAATACATTATAGCTTTTTATATTTATTTGAAATATACAGATGAAGTTAATGCTTGTTTTCCTTTATTTAGCAAGATTTGTACATTTTCTGTAATATAACCTCTTCATATTATAATTTTGTAAGCTAGTCAATTTCATATTATTGTTTTGTAATTCTTGTGAATATGCATTGAAAATTAATGTTTTAAAATGTAATATTAGTTTACTTGTTACATATTTTTATTTTAAGTTAAAAAAATTACATAATTTTTATCACAGAAGATAATTACCATTTATCATTTTTAGATGTTATATCATCTGACACAGTTAACTTCAATATTTAATTCAAAATCTACACCATATTCGGTTAAAATTAGAAGACAAAATGACTTCAAAAAAACCCAGGATGATTTGGCTAATAGCTTGTCAGAAGTAAGGAATATTTTTTTGCTACATAAAATTATAGCAATAATGTATTAAATTTCTATTTTATTTTAGGCTACAAAAAATTATGTGGATATGTTAATGAAGAAATTAAACATATATGATATAATTACAATGTTTGATATGAAAACGAATAATGTTTTTGTAATATTTGACCGATCTTCTATGAAAAATTTCAAAAGACATTTAGAAAAAGAAAATAAGTGGAAAATATCTTATATATCAGGATTTAATTTCAATGAAAATAAAGAAAAAGTTCTTTGTACACAATTTACAGAACAAATTTTGCCTACTATGTATTTATCATCAAAGAAACATCACCAAACGTTATGTACTTTATGTGTTAAAAATCCTTTTAATTATCATGTACAAATTCGTGGTTTTAAAACAAGACGTAGTATAAATATGGACCTTAAAAAAAAGACACCACTTGTAGAATGGCTTAGGAAATGGTTGGGTGATGTATCAGACGCAGTAAGATGATTTTTTATTTATATAATGGAATCTTGATCTATGTTGTTTTTTGAAAAGGTTAAGATGTATAATAGGATTAGAACTAATAATAAATGAGTATTAGAACTAGATAAATAAGCAATAGATACATAAAAATGATTTTTCTTAGAACAATCGATCAAGATTTCACTATACCAATTATGTTTTAAATGATTTACAAATGCATTTTTTATTTCATAGCATATAGGATTGGCATATATGCTAAAAGAAAAAGATTCCGTTCTATCTAAGCCTTTGCGCAATAGTGCTGAAAAACCAGAAAGTAAAAAAATCATAGATGCTTTTTTAGAAGGATATGAAGCAGGAATTCATAGACAAATACGAACAAACACTGGATGGAACAAAGTAATATCTATATTGGTCGGAGGAACTGTATTAGTAATACTTTGGTATGGAGGTATGTAAACTTCATAGATTATTAAACTCTGCTTGATAAAAAGCTTATGTAATAAAATAATTTCTCATAATTTCTTAATTCATTCCTAATAATGGATTCTTAGTCAAGTACAGCAAAAAAATATTGAAATATTAGTAATTAGAAATGATAATATGTACATTTCTCTGTAGCGTCTTTATTATGTGTACATTATTTTGTGAATAAGTTTAGCCTTTTACATAAAATCATACAATATATTTATTCTCCATTATTAATTTACTTTAATTAGGTGCACATTAATACTTTAAAATTAAATCATTAGCAAAAAATGTAAAGTAAAACCTACTTTCCAAAATAATATATGTGCCATGAGCACATTCAATCAAAAACTTATCTTAAAATAAAGCTGAGAGATAAAATTTCTAAAATTAATATTAGCAGTAATTATAATTAGTACACATAAAGTTATAATCTAAAAATTAATGAAAAATTATATTACTAGACATTGATAATTTTTCTATAACTTTAAAAACATTATGTAATAAAATATTAATTTTCATATTTGGAATATTATAGTTTATATTGTAGGAAGGGGGTTACGGTTTTCAATGGATGGTGGTAGATTTAGACCAGAAACAACAGACGTAACTTTTAATGATGTTAAAGGAGTAAGTATATTATTATAATATATATACATTATACATAAATATCTGAAAGTTGTAAATATCAAGTTAAAAATGTAAAGTTGTATTCATTTGCTTATGTATTGGTTAGGTTGCAGAAGCTAAACAAGAATTAAGAGATATAGTTGAATTTTTGAAAAATCCAGAAAAATTTTCTGTGCTTGGTGCAAAATTACCCAAAGGTGTATTATTAGTAGGACCACCAGGAACAGGGAAAACACTATTAGCTCGAGCAGTAGCCGGTGAAGCTGGTGTGCCATTTTTCCAAGCAGCAGGACCGGAATTTGATGAGATTTTAGTAGGACAAGGTGCTCGTAGAATGAGAGATTTATTTAGTAAGTAATGAAACAACTGCTATAAAAAATAATATAAGTATTATAAGTATCCAAAATTATGAAAATTTAGTTGTATTCAGGGGTGTAATCAAATTCATTTATTTTTGTGTATTAAAAATATAGTTTGATTCATTATAATTACTATTATTTGAACATTTGGACATTATAGATGATACTTTGAATTTAGAATGCAATGATTATAACATATTCTGTCTGCTATAATTAATAACTTTATTATTTAGAATTATCTTTTTGTTTTTAATACGTCAACAGCTGATGTCATTTCTATTTATGATCATAATAATAACGTATTGTATTACTTTTCTTTTATTTTTATTTACTGTATTAAATACTAAGTATAATGTAAAAATTAGTAGGTTTGCAATATATGTTAAATGAAACTTTACAATATAATTTTATTAATAATCTATATTAATCTTCATGCTATTTACATTTGTATATGACTTTATGAAAATTTCCATGAAACCATAGGTATTATATATTGTTATAGACGATGCAAATAAAAATCTATAAAAAAGATTGAGGAATTTATTTATGCAGTGTTCATTTTTCCAGAAGCAGCAAAAGAAATAGCACCTGCTGTTATATTTATAGATGAAATTGATTCGGTTGGTGCAAAACGGACAAATTCTGCGCTTCATCCATATGCAAATCAAACAGTAAATCAATTGCTTACTGAAATGGACGGGTAAACAATGACTTTTATTTTTTTATTTTATTACAATTTTTTGAACATTTAGTATTGTAAAAATACTACAAATTGTAAATTATCACATTGTTTCTAAATAGTTTTTCCAGGCATAATAGATTGCAATACTTTATATGCCTTACTTTGTATAGCTAACTTTTATACATAATTTGAATTTACAATTTTATAAATCACGTAATACAAATTAATGTACAGTATAAAAATGCATAACCTTATTCAACAAGAAATACATTTATAAGTTATGTTGATCATTTCGTAATTAAAGTCAAAATTATAACTAAGAAGAGATAACTGTAACTAAATATAATTAATGTAGTTATATTTTACTAATGTCCTTTGTTTTTATATAACCGCTAAAGTTTTTGCTAGTTTAGATACTAATTTTTCTTTTTTATAATTTTAGATTCCTTCAGAATGAGGGAGTAATAGTATTAGGTGCAACAAATAGACGTGATGATTTAGATAAAGCATTATTGCGACCGGGTCGTTTTGATGTTGAAGTTATTGTTGATATACCGGATTTCTTGAGTCGAAAAGAAATTTTTAATTTATATCTGTCGAGAATATCAACACGAGAAGTGGACCCAGATTATTTAGCGAAATGTACTGTAGGATTTACTGGAGCTGATATAGAGAATATGGTATCATCTTATTAAGTCTATCTTGTTTAGATATTTCATTTTGTGAGTCAAATATTAAAGTTAATTATTTTTCATATTATTTTGAAAGGTAAATCAAGCTGCTTTAAAGGCTGCTATAAATGATGCAAAATATGTAACAATGAAACACTTAGAATATGCCAGAGACAAATTAATCATGGGTCCAGAAAGGAAGTTAAGAATTAGTGATACTGAAGTTAATCGCCTTACAGCATATCATGAAGCAGGGCATGCATTGGTTGCATATTACACTAAAGGTGCACCAGCAATCCATAAAATTACCATTATGCCACATGGACGTACTTTAGGACATGTAAGCTTTATAAATCAGTGACAACAATGAGAATATTACGAGATAGTTAATTACATATATATAACTTATGTTAAATTTATAATAACCCTTTAGAACATACTATTTTTTGTGTGTTTCATTTTTGTTTTTAATACACTTTATATATTTTTTTCAGACAGCATTTCTACCTGCCAAAGATGAACATCATGTAACAAAATCTCAATTATTAGCTCGAATGGATAGTGCAATGGGTGGTCGTGCTGCAGAAGAATTAATTTTTGGAACAGATAATGTAACATCAGGAGCATTGAGTGATTTTAAGGTTTCCTTAATTTGTTTACATATTAAAATATATAATATTTTATTACTGTAATTAACATAGTAATTGAAATGTAATTGACAACTAAATTCCAGCTTAATGAATTTTTTGTAGTAAACAAGAATATTTTTCTATTTATAAATAACATAATAAGAACTATGATTATGATAATAATAATGTGTTAATAGTTAATTTATTTTCAAAATATAAAATAATATTGATAATTACCTTTCAGGCGGCAACTGAAATTGCTAAAGAGATGGTAAACTTATACGGCATGTCTGAAAAAGTTGGTTTCAGTGTACGAATGGGTCAAAACGATGGATACCAACCCGGTCCTGCTACAAATGATCTCGTTGATAATGAAGTAAAGCGATTACTTCAGGTAATTCGTTTCACAGTATCTTATAAATTTTATATAGTTTGTAAAACTTCGTATTTCAAGTTTTTTATATTTTAGGAATCGTATGATCGTGCAAAAACAATATTACAAAAACATGCAAAAGAACTTAAAAGATTAGCAGATGCTTTACTTAAATATGAAACATTAAATTATAAAGATGTAAAAGCTGTAATTAATGAAGAAAAAATTCCAATTGAAAATTTAAACAATCAACCACGAATTATAGATCCAACTGAACATGTATTATAACTAGTATACAGAAATTCAGTTTAAATGAAAATTGAAATAAATTATTTGGTGCAATATTGCATTTTATAACTATTCTTCATATTACTGAATTCATATTATTGAAATTAATTATATCTTCAATATTACATGAACACAAATTTATTAAATTAGAATTAAAATGTACTGAAGATTCATAGTTCATGACGTGTTAGTTTTAGTTTCTTGTTATTTAAAATGTCATATATATCGAATTTTGTATAATAGTATTGTAAATTTATTCATGTACAAATAATCTCATCTAAATCACACATAATTTAACGAAGTAAAATAATCAAGATGCATAGAGAAAAGTAAAATGTACATGATCATATATAATTTTATAATTATGTATTTTAAAGAATTTTATTACATTTTTTTAAATTTGTGACATATATGTTATTATAATTGAATAACAGTTCTATAAAAAAATGTTACTCGTTAATTATATGAAAGTGCGTGTGTAATGTTACTGTCTTGTATAAATTTTGTCATTTCGGGTTATTTACGAGTACATCAATCATATGAACTTATCTGGTTGTATTTTGATCATATAACAAAGTTTGTAAAGTTTATTTTTTACATTAAGATCATTTAATGTCAAATTCTATGTTAACAAAAAAAAGCTCGAAAATTGTTAAGTGTAAGTATATGAAAAAGAATTTTTACTTTTCTGCGTAATCTTACAAACATATTTTTTAATCATAACATTTTACTTACTAATTGAATTTTAACAATTTCTGATAAAATAACATTTTTTATGTGATCATTTCAGTTAAGGACAGAAACGTGATTTTAATGTGTACAAAGTATTAGTATTAAAAGAACTTGCAGAAGAGTGACCAAATTTCTTAAAATTTGCATACTTACCCTATCTAAAAGTTTTTTACTTGGATATTAACTTCTCAAAGTAATAAGACATACTTTCTAGAGTAACTTAAAGAAATCAATTTTTAATCATTTCGATAGAGCATAAAAGTTTAAATCTAATATCATTTTTGTATGTAATGCATCATTTGTAGAGGAGAAGATTAAAAGTTAATGTAATGAAATAGTTATTCTAGATCAGTACGAGTAAATGGATTGTGGAAAAAGTGAGATAATTTCTGTATTAATTTTCATGTTAATTGATTGTATATCTTAATTTTCAGCAGTTAATTGTAGCTAAAATATTCATTATATTATAGAGCTAACAGCTAAATGTTTATGACTAAAGTGACCTTACTTATATGGCAAATGTTAAAAAAAGTGCGCTTGGGAGATTAAGAAATAGGTATTAGATTGTTAGATATTAGTGGATATTCTCAACACAGTTTTTTTGAAGTTACTTTCTTTACAATTTTTACGTATAGAATAACATAAATAATATCGTATTTGATTATACTTTCTTCATCACTGTAATCAACTGATATATTTGAACAAAAGGACAATATAATAAAAATAATGGGGTATCAGTTCATTCATAAACGTATAATGGCAATTACTGAAAATTTTACATTGCTTTGTCTTCCTAATTTTGGCTAAATATTGAATTGCATGAACGTAATTTATTGTAAAATGTCATATCACTGTTATTCTTTATTTTTATGTAAAGAGAAAGAAAGTTTTATCAAATATTTATCTTAAAATGATTAATTGTTACGAAAAGTAAGAAACTAGACAGTCACTTACAATCATACATTTACACAATTGTGAATCGCTAATGATTTTGATTGTATAATCTTCAAAATGTAATTCTTATAAATTTTTATGTACTAAATACGAATTTATAAACTACTTTTTATAATGCTCATTACTTTGGAACGAAATTTTCTAACTTTGGAAGAGATGTTTTAAAGATTTATAATAGTAGTTATTTTGTTCCTTTTTGGTGGCAAATTATTCTGTGAATTATTTCGCATAAAGTTACATAAATTCTTATTGAATTCTAAACATTTTGACAGTGTTAAAGCGCAATGAATAGAAATAAAAAAATACTTGACTTATACATACTTAATTAGATATGTAGGTATGTATTCAACGTTAACATAAGTATTATAATATGTAGAAGCCGTGTTTATCGTACAGGGACATTGTGTGAACTGCACGGTACTTGATCGCAATGCAAATAAGAGAATAAACAAATAATGCGCATTCTTACATATAGATTCTATTCTTACACATTTCAATATGATTAAACCTTTGATAATATTTCTCAATTTATTTTAAAAACTAAGAATCTAATCAAAATATATAATAGAAAAAATATTTATATTAAATGGTAACACCACTCTAGGATTTTCAAAAAGTCGATTTTTTTTTGCTAAAACAATACTTTAGGGTCTTGAGAACAGAATGCCGTTTGATTTATAGTGGAAAACAAATTTTAAATGGTTCAATTATCAATTTTGCCGCAGCGCCTCAGAGCGCGCACTGAGTACTCGCGCGGTATGCTGCAATTCATCGCTTTCGTATTGTTAAGCCGCAGCAAGGAGACGTAATCAAACACTACCAAAATTACTACTTTCAAGGCTTATTCAAAAGGTCCGGGATCACGTACAGAGCATTGTGGTAAAGATGGACAAACTCAGGGTAACTGAACTCTTTTGGAGAAATGTCCGGAGTTTTTATGTCCTTCGAAATACAAACTATGACGCTTAGGTTGATAGGGCGGTTGTGACGCATGGAGGATGTGTCATATCATAACAATATTATTGTTATCATTTAAAATAATAAGTTTACTTGTTACCTACAAAACAAACAGAAGTATCCAGAAAGTTGGAGAAGGTGGCAAACACTGATCTGGATAGCCAAATGTATGGTACAGGCATTGCAGATTAGCGGTGAACAGAGAATTTAAGGATTAAAATATTCAGAAAACTTCAAACGCGTTTTTCTCAAAATTAGTTTTTTCATACTAGGAGGACGGATTTCTCGGTGACTATTGCATGGATCGAATTGAAATTTTTACAGTAGCTTCACAACAATATTGTGTTTGGAAGTACGTAGCTGTTTTTTGATTGAATGTAAACTTTTTTTTTTATAAACAATTTAGTGCTCATTTTTCATGCAAAAAATCGATTCATTTCCTAAAAAACGCGTAACTTCCACAATAATTGATTAATCAAAAACCCCTACGCACTTCCAAAGCCAATGGTATACAGATTCTAAATTTTTTTTATTTTTTATCCCACGACTCATACATAACGAGAAATCCGTCCTCCCGTGGGAGTGTTTTCACAAAAACTGTTTCCGCCGATCGGCTCTGTCGCCTCTATTTTGTACGAAAATGACAATAAAAAATTATTTTGTCGTAGTTCAATATGTGTTAAAGAAACCCTCTGAAAAGAAATTCTTTTCCGTTTGTCGTTCTTCCAAAATAAATTGTCAAAGTTAGGCCTCTTTTTCGGGCTCTAGAGTGGTGTTACCCCTTAAGGAAAACGTTAAAAGAAAAGTAAGAAAGTCATGTAGGGTTTATAATATATAAATTTAATAATTTATTGTAACGGAATAACAGAATACTGTTACCTAATAACAGAATCGTAAAATGTACATGACAGGTAAGACAACCATCGAAAGTGAAAACAATTGTCCTCTCTAACTATAAATGTTACCATAATAACATAGTTTATCGCAGTTTCTTTATTTGTTTACTTTGACATTGATTATTGTAAAAATACTTATTAGTTTACGTTATATTTAGCGATTATCTTAGAACTGATGGATCAGTCCAGAGAAAGCTTTTTGAATTATGTAGAAAATATTTATCTGGTGATACCATTTGAAAAAATTTTTAAATCTGTTTCTTGTTAACGTACCGAGCTTATTGATGTATCAAGCGGACACTTTGCACTGCATAAATCGACTCGGATAAAACTTCATATTTTATACATATAAGATGTTCCTCTGGCGGTGCTATTTGCAAAATTTTTTCGATTTGTTTATTATAAACTGCTGTTATCCTAAAAATTTGCAAGACATTATCGTAAAATTTTACATTTCACAGAAAATTTAAGGATCACCTCTATGAATTGTTTCCAAGATTTGAAATTTTGGAATTGATTTGAATAAAGTTCGATTAAAATTATCATGGTTTCAAGACATATGTGGACTGTAACACCTTATTGCTGAAAATATTTTTCATCCATATTTAATTCTTTCAGCTATACTATTATTAACAAATTAAAATTCAGAATCCTATATAAACCGACATTTAATGGATGTTATTTTCCATAATTAAAAGAACATTATTATAAAAAAACTATATAAATTAATAAATCATTTCTTAATTCAATTTTGTGCCTCCGTTTATTTTTATGAAATCTGTAGTTAACTGGCATCAGAAAACGACTTTTACCTATAAAATAAATACAAATAGACTATAATATCTTTAAAAATTCGTATTTTTACTTACAATTCTTTATTAATTACCTAACCCACCTAAATCAATCACAAATTACAGTATTCTTCGCTCAGTTACTGTAGGTAATTTAGTTATATGTATACTTATATACAGTAGTATACTAAATAAAAAGTGTCACAAAAGTTCAAAATTCTTCGAATAATTTTCAGTCCAAAATTAATGAATTAACGAGCATATACACCAGGCCTCTATAATAATTCAATCCAGAGTTTAAAAATAAAAAGAAGATAATTATTAGATTCTACAAATCTCGATGGTGAAATCTAATTATTTATCAAAAGTAGCTGATATGCATTTTATGACTAATTTTTTTTATTACAAAATGTGACTCCTTTGTTATATAAACCTCAGGAGAAATTCATTTCAAACATAAAAAGAAAATAGATCTACCTTCCGTAATTGATGTTTTAACACAAAAGTTCCTTTTCTCTGTAGCTGTCAGAATCAGTCAAATGAATATTTTCCAAAGCTTGGTCAATAATTACACAACGAAGAAATTGTTTATCCGCGACAATTTTTAATAAATTGCTATATTTAAATAATTTATCAACTAAATCTCGAAGCGGTAAAGAGTTTCAAATTCATGACATAAATATAACATATTTGATTATTTCCTTATAATCACAATCAGTATTCTATTTCATTAAATCTTTAAAATGAAAATGTAAATAGATTTCGTTCATTTACCTCCTCCCAACCCCCACCTCTTCCACAGATAACATCGATGTTTTATTTGAGATGCAAGCGTGGGTAACAAAATAAATGAACACCTAGAGTTTATAATGAACAGCGTTTATATCGAAACAAATACTTAACTTCATAGAACAAATTATACATTTTCTTAAACTGCATAAAATGAATTAAATAACTACGTGTTAACAAAATCTTCATCAATTAATAATCTGTTCATAAAAAAAGTAAAAATTCGCAGTACATAACAAATACATATTCCAAAAATAAGTAATCATAACTTACATTACTCTGTAATTTCTTAACTTTTCTAACTTTGGAATCTTCAATAAACGATTTTCTAACAGCTTTTCTGTGGTAAATATAAATCTGTAAATTATTTTTTTTAATACTTACAATTTTTGAGAAGATGCAGAATTTGCAGAAAAACTGCATATTTGTAACGTTGAAAATGTTTTATGTACGCATAATTGGCAGTTATTCAAATCGTTTGAATCACCAATCTTCAAAAAAAAGTGATATGAATTGTTATAATTGTAGCGTCCCGACATCGTAATTCGTCACAAATTTCCCGGGGTTGTAAATCCCGTTACATTTTCGTGTCGATGTCGAAATGCCCACTTGCAGCAGAAGTCTTATTGAGACAAAAAATACACCGACTTCGAAATGCACTAAAAAGTATAAAATAATTTCTATTTCCTAATGAAGTAATTTCTATTTCATTCAATCATACAATTACGTAACAGATGTGAATGAAACCTATTTACTCGTTAGGTATATTAAATACATTTCAACCTTTTCGGAGGCGGCGCAAAATTAAAAGATTATTTTGAATATGTTATTTAATTTTGCGCCGCCTCCGAAAAGGTTGAAATGTATTTAATATAATACCTAACGAGTAAATAGGTTTCATTCACATCTGTTACGTAATTGTATGATTGAATGAAATAGAAATTACTTCATTAGGAAATAGAAATTATTTTATACTTTTTAGTGCATTTCGAAGTCGGTGTATTTTTTTTCTAAAAATTATTTTATTTCACGCTTTTTATCGGCCGGCAAGACGTGTTTGTAGAAACAGTAGAAAATCGGCGACTGCATGTTGACTCATACACCACCAGAGACACGGAGGCATACGTAGTATTCAATATATTAGTAACAATAGTTTTTCGCTAATAACTCGAAAACTAAAGCTTCCCCTTAATTGTGGATAAGGAAAAAGTTGTTCAGAATCGTGTCCTGATAACATACTAAAAGGACATGAAAATCGTCCAAAGTTGATTTCAAAACTTTTCAACAATTTTTCGCTAATATCTCGAAAACTAAACCTTTCCGCGAAATTTGTATATGAACAAAATTGTTCAGAATCATGTCCGTGATAAGATATTAAAAGCGCACTAAAATCGAGAAAACTTTATTTCAAAAGTTGCCGGTTTCTTTGCAATAACAATACTTTGCAATTAAAAAATGAAAAATTTGTTGATAATGGTACCAATGGGGAGTCAGAACCTAACAGATGCAAAAGGTATCGTTCCGATTGGTCCATCCAGCTAGGCGTAATCGGCGGGCACACATAGAAAAAAAAAAAAAAAAAAATATATATATACTGATCGAATTGAGTAACCTCCTCCTTTTTCGAAGTCGGTTAAAAATTGAATATAACTTACAAGGAAACATATCGAACCGCGACACACCGATTTTAATGAAACTTATGTGAAAGATAGTTCTCAAAAAAATATTTGACACGTATTTTTTTTTATCGGCAATGGTTCACATTGAAGAGCTGAAAATAGCCCTCGAAGTTGGGGGTTGAAACCATGTTTTTGGGAATATCTCCGGAACGAAAGAAGATAATTGAATTCTTTTTTTTGTAAATTGTTCGTCTTTAGATAGGAAATTTTTGTGCGTAAAAAAGTTTCAATAAACTTTATTTGTTTAAATAATATTTTGAAAATTTATCATTTTTGTTTAAATTTTTGCACTAAATGTTGATCTATTTTTTTGCAACCTCGTGTACGTAAACTATGGACAAAAATAGAGGATACGTGTTTTTGGAATTTGTTGTTTGTTGCAATGTTTATTAGATATATAATTTAACATCACCTCCTGTGAAGAGGGGTAATCAGCATTTTTATTAAAAATATCATTATTTTTACAATCCTTTACATTATTTTAGAGATTTTATACCTCTATATATGCCGTTAATTGATTTCTGAATAATTATTGCAAGTGTCACAGGTATGAGCGTGTCGCGGTTATGATTAACGCCGCGTCATAACGAACATAGGCTTTTATGGCCAATACTGCTTTTATACTTTTACAGGCGTAAAGACTTCATTCTAAATAAAATATTTAGAACTTTTGGAAACATTGGGATTTTTTAAGAAACTCAGAAAATAAAAATAAATTAAATTATTTTTTAACAATAATAGGCCATAAAAGCCTATGTTCCTTACGGCGATGATTGTAACCGCGTCACGCTCATACCTGTGACGCTTACAATAATTGTTCAGAAATCAATTAACGGCATATGAAGAGGTATAAAATCGCTAAAATAATGTAAAAGATTGTAAAAATAATGATATTTTTAATAAAAATGATGATTACCCCTCTTCACAGGAGGTGATGTTAAATTATATATCTAATAAACATTGCAATAAACAACAAATTCCAAAAACACGTATCCTCTATTTTTTGTCCATAGTTTACGTACACGAAGTTGCAAAAAAATAGATCAACATTTAGTGCAAAAATTTAAACAAAAATGATGAATTTTTTAAATATTATTTAAACAAATAAAGTTTCTTGAAATTTTTTTACGCACAAAAATTTCCTATCTAAAGACGAACAATTTACAAAAAAAAGAATTCAATTATCTTCTTTCGTTCCGGAGATATTCCCAAAAACATGGTTTCAACCCCCAACTTCGAGGGCTATTTTCAGCTCTTCAATGTGAACCATTGCCGATAAAAAAAAATACGTGTCAAATATTTTTTTGAGAACTATCTTTCACATAAGTTTCATTAAAATCGGTGTGTCGCGGTTCGATATGTTTCCTTGTTAGTTTCACTTCGTGAAATTTAATATATTGATCACTAATTACAAATTAATATGATTATGTTGCTTTAACAGTAGTGTTGATAAACGCGTTCTGTGACTTGTGTTTTACGGTTTATGCGAGTTTAAAAGCTTTCGCTGTCGTCGATTGCAAAATGTCTGGCCAGATTAAAGATTTCAGTGTTTAAATATGGATAGTTGTCCAAAGAAGTGAACGTCGATGTCCGCTGGCATTTTTCAACTTATTTGGAAGAATAAGTGTCCGACGAAAATTTTAATCATATCGTATAAAAAGTAAACATTTTGTTACAAAAAAAGTAGAAAGGAAAGCTATCAAATTGTGTTGTTTTGAATATGTGTGCAAACAATTTGACAAAAGCATCGCAATGGAATCGATAAGCAAAAGTGGAAGAAAAACGAACATCAACATTGAGAATTACAGTGGGATACAAATATTCACCATCGTCTCACTATTTTTCATAATTTGATTTTTCAGCTGAAAAAAGTCATGAATATTTCGAAAATTCTATTTGACATAAGACCAATAACATTTTTTTCCATATGTTCCTTTATATTGTTCCATGTGTCAAATATTGTAAATATATATATGTATATATATGTATACATATATAATACATTGTATATATACATATATGTATTTGGATTTGGAATAAAATTTTCTTCACTTTTCGTCATTAAATCATTAAATAAATTGTAGAATAAGGTTATGAACAATCTTTTTGTTATAAATAAATTACTTTTTGCACAATTCGTTAACATCCTGTTATCGTACACAAAAAATCCTGCAACTTTTCTATTAGAAGTTTTAATGTATCTTGCATGGTCTTCGAGATATCTTAAGTGGGTCGAAACTTTAAGGGGTTGTTTCATCCCTTAAACACGCGTCTCAATCAATAAAAATAAAAAAAATAAATGTCTCTTATTTTTGCCTACTTAACAAGCGTACGAAGTTTTATAAAAATTGGATGGCCACTATCGTGGCTTTCTTGTTAGTAACATAAAATTGAAAAAATGTGGAAAGTTCGTTTTAATAAATAATTAAAGCATAGTAAAATAATGCAGACAGAGAACTAGTTTTTGATAAAATAATTTTAAGAAAAAAAATACGCCGACTTCGAAATGCACTAAAAAGTATAAAATAATTTCTATTTCCTAATGAAGTAATTTCTATTTTATTCAATCATACAATTACGTAACAGATATGAATGAAACCTATTTACTTGTTAGGTAGTATAGTAAATACATTTCAACTTTTTCGGAGGCGGCGCAAAATTAAAAGATTTTCTTGAATATGTCAACCTTTGGACAGCCGAACATAAGCAAAGCTTGTATAGCTATTTTTTTTTTCTATACATATAACTCGACAGCACGCTGCGAAATAGGTGTTAGTGCGTATAGAATGTAATTATGGTCTATTTAGATTCATAGAGTATGCGACGGAAAGACTCGATCGCCGCATATTCTATAAAGATAGAGCTTATCTGCCGCAAATTTGGTAATTCCCGCGTCGTGGGCTCCGTTTATAGGTTCTTAGATCCATGGCTTCCACATGTGAACGAAGTCGATTCAATTTCATTTATATCAGAAACGTTGCGAAATGAAGATGCAGTCGTTACATTTACGTATATTACCAGATATATTTATAATGGTTCGTATTCTTTCTCAGGATTTATTAATTTCCAATACGCCATACCACAATCAACTGGTTATTGGCAGCAACGTTTACTGCGGTATTTTTAATTATGGGTCGCCTCCGAAAAGGTTGAAATGTATTTAATATACTACCTAACGAGTAAATAGGTTTCATTCATATCTGTTACGTAATTGTATGATTGAATGAAATAGAAATTATTTTATACTTTTTAGTGCATTTCGAAGTCGGTGTATTTTTTTTCTTAAAATTATTTTATCCACTAATGTATCATCTTGTCTTTTAAATCTGTACCTCTCCCGTTCATCTAGTTGAACTTCACACTCCCCTTTCAGAATTGTAAACTAGGAATTCCAAGGATATGATATTAAGATCTGAATTTCAATGTGGAATGGAATAAGATCGTTTTTTCCTTGGACCCTTACATTTAAAACCATAAAATAATAGCAAGTCACAGCATTTTAATCAGAATAATCCATAAAATTGTATCATGTCAAAAAGAATTGATTACCAAACTATTGTTACAAAAGCACAACATATCTCTGATATTAAAAATTCGTAACTCCAAATATCACTTTTTTCAAGAATTATGAACATTAAAAAGAAACATTTTATATATTCGCATTCGGCTCACCAAAGTCTATTAAAATTGCTTATCCAAGATTGCGATCACCGAACAAAAGTTCAAATTCATTAAACTAAATCATACATAGATATTCGATTTTTATTATGATCCAGCTTCCATATATGCTTCACATACTCATTTTTCCTGAAATATTCAACAAAATTAAGTTTCATGTATTCATGCAAATAAGCAATAATAAAAAATAAATGTTATATACAGATTTTCAATGCATTTCATCGTATAGGGAAGGGTAACTAATGGCTGTATGAAAAATATAAGTAATCTAGTCGATAATATAGGCACTTTGTATTGTTGTAAATGCCCCGTAAAATATTCACAGCGACGATCTTAATAAAGAAGAAGAAACAGAAAGTTAAACTCATCCCGATATTCTGATAATATTTATATTCTAAATATGTATAAACGATTTATCAAATGTTTATATCAACAAATTGTAAATTTAAGAAAGGTTACAATGAAGAGAACAAGAAAAACAAAGTGTTAGAATATTAAACCACTTATTATTATTTTGTATATATTACCGTTAGTCCATTGATTACTTCTCACACCAACAAATAACAAACACTCTAACTTTATTATTTATACGAATTTTGACTTAATATTTTCAGAGTGCACTCTTCACAGGCCAAGAGTTACGTTTTGAAATTATGTTAAAAAATAGATTTGTTAAAATCGTCACTTTGTTGTTTATCCTTAAATATAAATTATCACAGCTTCGAAAAAATATGTACCGATGATTTCTAACTGTATTATAAGCACAGCACTACGAGACAAATCTTTATGTACAGTATTCAAAACTTGTGCAACAATATTTAGATATTAAAAATAATTTGGATTCGTAATTACATATAAAACGCGATTAAACTTCTACTTACGATTTATAAATATGTAAACTGATTGTGTTATCTACGTCTTTGAAACAATGTAAGTAATACAAAAGTTGATCCTCTGTTATTCACCATCCCACGTTATTACACAATTATGCGTGCGTTATATTGTTTGCATTGCGTCCTTATTGTTTCTCTTAAACTTTCACCTACATTTTACTTTGTTCAGTATTTTACGTTCTTTTAAATTCAAAATACGACTTTAAAAACAATACTAATTTAAAAAATAACAAATGACGTAATTATTTTCAAAATAGAAACGGACATAATGATTACTATTATAAATGAATACTGCTTCATTTACTTTCAAAATTTTAACGAGATTTTATATATTACACTTGTTCTTTGAAATAGTTAGGCAAATCAAGTATTCTTGATGTCGATGAATTATTTCTGTCCCGCATAAATAGCGTAAAGTCATTCAGTACCAACCACTGTATTTTTACTAAAACTAGTCTCGGTGAAAATGGAATTAAAAGACAGTAATTTGTAGAAGTGAAATTTAATAAACGAGAAAAGATTATTTTCTTAAATATGATAATAAAAATCAATATTTAGCAAAAATAAAAAAGTTGCAATTTGTAAGGGTTGCAAAGCCCTTGAACGTATTCCACATTTATTTGCAAACATCACAATTAGAGCGCTTAATATTAATCTATGTATTAAATATGTACTTAATTGTTACATTTGATGCACTGCACCTAATTTTCGATAAATAACATTTTAGAAATGATATGCGCAATGACTTTTTCATTTAAGTCTATTTTCCTTTCTATGACGTTATCAACTACTTTTTTATTTATCTTAAATGTACAAAAAAAGGAGAAAGAATTTGATCGGTACTAAACAACAATTAGATCATTAATACTTTACGTCACTATGATAGGCACTTGAAGTAAATTTACGTTCATGTACATATTGTGTGAAGAAAATTGCAGAACTGTTACTGCTTATTAACATCTTACATATTAAAAGTAATACACATACTACGACAGAATTAGTCTTATCTAATAAACAAGGACTCAGTTCTACAACAAATACAGAAAAACAAATAAGTTTTTTCGCGCTAAATACTAACATACACTCACATTTCAATAACATTATAAAGCGACAACTATGGACCCGAAATATGTTACACGGAATTATAACACTCACTCATCTGTTTATATAAAATACAGCTAATTAACGTTGAAAGCAAACTCTAATTTTGGTCGGTACTGTCCAACTCTTCTCTAATGAGTGGTCTTTTCTTTTTATATTTTAATTGATCGCTAATTTTTCATGACATCCGTTAATGTTATTGTGATTGTCAACAATAGTCTTGCTGAAATATATGCGATACCTAAAATCGTATTATACATTCCCACGTTAACTATCTTTCTTTGTGACTATAGCTAGTTGCTTACATATGTCTCAAACCGTTAAAATATCTTCGAAACCAACCGCAATAGTATCAACTGTAAATCTCAACAAACACAAAATTTACGAAAAAAGTTACACCTTATACGCATGTTGCACTGTTTACAAAATAGTGACTTGTTCTTCTCAATATCTTTGCAAGCTGAAAAAGAGGCGTAAAAGAGGCTAAAATCCTCCATACAGTGTAAAAAACATAACTTGAATATTAAAATAGAGCAAATAACTGAAGCATTGACATCAAATAGAAAAACAATTCGAAACTGTTTTAAGTACTTTTCACAACAATATAGATGACAGAAAGATTAAATAAATAATTGGAGTATAATTAATATTTTACAATTGCACAGCTAAATTTTCAATATAAAACTCTAAATAATGTTACAGGTATAACAAATTGAAGAGTATAGTCTACACTTGTTTTCAATAATAAACAAACAAATATTTTTTTTACAAATTTACATATTTATAATATACGGCTACTAAATTTAAAAATTCCTGCTTGAATGCCAATCTTTTTAATTGAATACATACTTTATAAAAATATTTCGACAAAACATACAAATTTATCTAAATCCTTAACTTAGCATAAGAATAGCATAACTAGTAACATTTATCTTTACAAAATTCTTCATTTGTAGATCTTTTATACAAAAAAATAGTTTCATTTCGTACAAAATATTATAATACTAAAAACAATGATTAAAATTATAATAACGAAATTATTGCTTCACAAGGAATAAAGGGGGGACTATGTTATGTTTTTCCGTAATAAATTTTTCCTTGTTTTTACTAAAAAGAATTTTTATTTACAAAACAAAATAATTGTCAAAGACACCAACACACGCAATGGGAATACCGTTTTCCTATTGCTGGGTTTAGCTCACTTGACAATTGTCTATATAAAACGAGTAAATTTTATTTATTAACGAAGCAAAGAGATCTTGAAGAATCAAAAAGTGATTTTTCGAAGATCGACAAGCCTCTGAAACGGCAGCAACCGTGTAATATCGCCAGGTCCACTCTTTTTTCGTGTTCAATGTAATACAAAAACCTTTGCCAAGAAATGAAAAAGCAGATCATTTAATTATGGCAAGATGGCGTACATCTTGATTTTTTGACAGAAAATAAACAAGGCAAGTTATTTCTTTTCTAACAATAACCAATAAAACCAACACGTTTCATTTAATATAGTCTGTCTATCTTTATAGTTAACACGTCGCATATCATAATTGTGACAACACAGTACAGAAAATGCATCCAGAGCCAAATCAATAGAATTTCAGTAATGCGTTCAAAAAGATCTTTATCGTAATTTATAATCGATGGATCTTGTTCTATGAAAATTATTTTGTTCTATGTATTTTAAGTGTGACAATTATTGTATATAATTGCAATATATGATATTCCACTAATCTATAAAATTGTTCTACATCATGCAATATTATTAATATCTGAATAATGATCCATTTGCTTTCTATTTTTCTTTTATGAAATTTTTATTCTAACTCATCATAAATAAGATACTAGAAAATGTAAATAATATTTCTATTAAAATTTTTATTAGAAAGAAAGATTCTTTCGCATTGAAAAATTATATGTTTGTACGGTAGCGTAAATAGAAAGAATGAATGAAAATAAATAATGCGCAGATGAATGAACTTGCAATGGAGGAAAAAATATAGCGTAAAGTTAGATCGTACAGTGTCGTTATACCATACCGATTTAAACAATCTTCCCCGCTTGGTAACTTTTATTTTCCTTTAAAATTATAGTCCAAATATTCATAATATTATATAGGTAAGAACGCCATAATTATTGTTACTTTGCTATTATAACTATATCTATTGAGTGTTCTCATAAATATCCATGTATACATGTTTCGTTATATTTTGTTCCATTTTTTCTTCTTTTTTTATGAATCAATGTAATTATATTACAAACGTCTAGATATTAACATCAAATTTGACGATCTTCATTTACCCTCATATTTTTATATAAATCTGAGCAATATTTGATAATTCATATTATTCAATGAATATCCATCTAAGAATAATTTGTTAAGCGACAAAAAATACAGTTCTTACACTAATTGTGGAAAAGTGTATTGTTCTTCTGGAAATTGAACACATTAATTAAGAATATTTTTAATCGGATGAATTTAAATTGTAAATTGAACAAAAGCACAAACAAATACAAGACCTGTATATGTGACGAAATTGAATAATTTTAACCAAAAATCTTTATAAACACAATAATATCTCAAAATGTATGCTACTGGTACTGCTGTACAAATTTCTGAGATCTTCGATTACATTATATGGTCGAATTGCGAGAGATCAACGTTGTAACGATTTTAAAAATACACTATTTTCAGAATTTACCGCAGCATACGTGGTATATATAGAAAATTTTTTCTTTTTACGTATATATATTTATATACTAAACGTATTTATATACTAAAGAACTATGTTTCTTTATTTAAGCATTACGTCTAATAGTAAATAATTCTGAAATATGTCACCGCTCGAAAATCACGCTTCCACAGTTTCGACTCAAAAATTATAATTTTGGGTTCTTTTTTGTATAAAGGAAATCGCGAACAACTTCTATCCATATACAAAATTGTATATCCAAAATCCGAAATCAGCGTTCCAATATTGATGATGAGCTGAGTACTCTTCTAATATGTAGTTCTAAAAAAATTGAAAACACAATCTTTTTATACATCTCTTAAAAAAAATCATTTTTAATAAAGCTTTCAAAAACAAATGGATAATACTCTTTTTTCTCGTAGACGTTATTTTCCAAGATCCTTCACTCAATATATTTAATATCTTCTTAGAAGTCACTACTAAAAATATGATTAAAACAGCTTTTTTAGATTTTAAAAGATGAATTAGATGTATGAAAAATATAATTTTATGGAAAAACTGTCCCTTTGCCAATCGATAATAATTCATCTATTTTTTGTAAGAATATACTTTTAGTATTTAAAATTTCTACATTTAACGATGTTTAAAAATATCTTCAGCATAATGTATACATTCAAAATCTATAATAAAAGAGAACATGACATTTTTTATATTTTCTGGTTGTGAGATAGTTTAACAAAAACTATACATATTCATGTATCTTAAAAGGAATTTTGAATTATAACTTTCAGGCGTCATACGTAACTCGTACTTGAAAAATCGTGGTAGTTCAATTTTCGGACAGGATAATATTTGAAAGCTATTTGCTCTGTTATATATAATAACACTTAATAACGAAATAATAAATATTTGTTATATAAGTCTAATATGTATATATGCACGTATAGAAAAAGAAGAAAAAATGTTCTTTATATGTATAATATGTCACATTAAATTTACAAAAACAATGCATTTTTAACATTGCTACAATGTTCTTCAGCTTAATAAAAATTATGTATGTCATTATTTAACCATCTGTGCGCGAAGAATTCGTATTTCTCTTTTAAAGCATTCTTTCCACAACTCGCGGAAAATTGATTCATTTCTTTCTTTATGTGTCATCCATTAATTAATCACTACTTGGTTCATCAAATGTCTTGCATTTGCACAATTCACAATTCGCCTTACAATAAAAGCATCTTTTTATTAACCATTTTAACAGTCTAAAATGGTTGAAATACATTTAAATCATTTCATAAAAACGTGTTCACTATATTTCAGCTATACCCAGGTTTAATGTTTTCTTGTTGTTTATAAATGTATAATGTTCGTTAACCTTTTGATGTAAGTTTTATTTTTCATTTCATTTTGTAATAATATTAAATCCAGATATATAAGTATATATCTTCGTTAATATTTTCAATTTTAGAAAAAAGAAACCATTATTTGGTTTCATTTTTATTCATCTTAGAATGAATATATTCTGATATGCTCTGAAATTATTTTCACTGAAAAGATATTTTCCTGTAAATTTAACATTTGCAGGGAATCATAGTATACCTCAAAAGGTTAAAATGTGTACATACAATATGCACATTACGAATTTAAAATCTTGTTATATAGTTAACGTTTTTTAGATTTATGAAACTAAAAATTCTTCAGACACCCACATATGATTACTCAGTTGTAATCTGTGAAACGACAATTAAACAAGTAATTAATAATATAGTGCCTTATTCGATAATAGCGTAAACCAAACATCGTATTCTAAATTTTTCTAGTTAACTATAATGATACAGAAAACTAGGTGTAAATAATCATATACAAATACAAATTAAATTGTGTCAATATATAGATGCAAATGTCAAATAAATTATTAATTTAATTTTTTATTGTCATATAACCGCTTACTTAATTATTAATAATACGGGATTTGGTTCATGCTATTTGTGTATTCATAGTAACTTTCAAGTAAGATTTCACAAAAATCATATTATATATCTTATATGGTATTAATTGCGTAACACCATATAATTCTTTACAAAATAATAATGTAGAGTTCTTGCAAATGTTGTGCGTTCGCAATCATTTACGACTAAATTATGTTTACCCCATATTTTATAAAAATCTAATACTTTAAGTCAAGCGCATCATAAAAACTTAGCATGGAAAATAATTTTAAGTGATGAAATTTACTGATTAAAAACGATAATCCGTCTATACGGATTTTTTTAATAAAAAATCTAACATTTATGCTTTGAAAGCTAAGTAACCATGATGCATAGGAATAAAAATCGATTAAACAAAGATCCAATTTATAAAATTTTTCTCAAGAGTGCCATAGAAAAATATAAACTGGCGGTATATTTGTAATAATTTAGATTTCTCTTTACAAACAAGACAACATATCTGAAACACCGCCATAGCAATTATTTTAGTATTGTTATCGATGCAGAATCCAGTGCAGTACATAAATATATGATTTTATAAAATAAATTTTTTATTCAAAAAACAAATATTCTACTTTTGATTATGCAAATTACTAAAATTTTGGCCGATGCTTAAAAAATGTATTCCCTTAGAAACCAGACGGAATATAACTATTTAGAACATTCATTCAATTGATTTAAGAAAATAAAGAATTTAAAATAGCTATTAATCTAATAGACATAAACGTTATAATAAAAAATATTGAAAAGAAAACATTAATAGAAAAAGAAAACAGTACGTATATTGAATGTCTGAGGTTAAAATCCATTTTCTAATACAGAATGTAACATTTTGTAAATCCATGTGAAATATATGAAAATACTAATCGATCCAGTTTATTTTTTACATTTTTCGAATCAAGTAAAGTACACATACTGGATTCAATACCGATCATTCCGTAAAAGATTCACCAATGTCCAGCAGGTGACTGTAAATATTTCTTAGAAACGATTGAATAACGAAGTTACAATAACGCGTATTGAAATGACTTAGAAATAAACATTTCAAAACGACAAATATAAAGTATTTATATAAAATCAACTTTTACATATTCGAATCTCAAATATTTCACAGCGATAATCGCTCCGTTTGAGCAACTTCTTCATTGTGTTTCACAATTGTAAACTTAATGCTCCACCAAAGACACCTACGACACCTTAAACTCTTCTGGAGATATTTACACCTTTTAGTTTCCCTAGTGGCAAATTTAAGAAATATGCAATGTTATAAGATTTACATTTGTAATCACAGTTTTTCTTTTTCTTTTTACTTACTTTAAAAAATAAGCAATACAAATCTAAAGAGAATACAATTAGCTATAACTCCTTATGTATTGAATTAAATTACACTTATAATTGTGTCGATGTTATTTCTAATTTAGTAGTCAATTTTTTAATATGCCGTTTTATTTTTGAAATTTCCAACACAAGTTCTTTTCATTACTATATCAACGTGATACTGCAATTAAAAAATAAAAAAATATTTAATGTCGATCTTAGAAATATATTTCTTATTATATACTATGTAGGCAATAACGATTTCAGTATTTCAGAAAATATAAAAAATTAAAAATTCATATAAATTATAATTTAAATATAAAAAAGTAAAAAGAAATTCTGCTGTTATAATTTTATTGAATATAAAATAGATATTATGAAAAAAGCTTAAATCAAGATATTTTTATTCAATCACTGTGACTTTGAACGTCTGATATTAGCACTAGGAACTAAAATCTAACATTTGTTTATACTGTCACATATTAAAATGGAATACTTATGCATAGTATTATCGCTATAGAATAAAATCATGCAAACATATAATTTAAAAATTATTTTTCCAACCTTTGGTAGATCATTATGCAAAATCACAAAATCCATGAATAATTTCTGCATGCGCCTTCAACGATTAGGCTCTGTTACTTCATTGAATAAAGGTGTCAATGAATCAACATCTTGTAATCCGTCAAAGTTACTAAGTGGGTCTAAATCATTCGTTTCCGTATCAGTTTCTCCTAAAAAATTAGCTTCGAGTAAATCCACAACGTTCCTACACAAACTAATTGAAGTAGATTCATTTACAGATTCATTATGTAAATTTAAAGAGTTCAAAGTAGGACTTGAAAGTATTGGTTCATTAGTCTCTTGATAAGTTTCTTGTGATTGAACTGTATGTAATGGTGTAGAAGGATATGATCTTGATCCATTACTGTCTTCAGCATAAGATGGCGTATATGTACACACCGACACAGGCAGCGGTGTATTAGGATAAGAACGCGATTGTATTATTTTCTGTAAAGTTCCACCTTCTGGAATATCGAGTACATTTGATGGATCCAGCATATCTTCTTCTGACAAGTTTAAATTTGAATTTGGTAAAGCACCCAACACTATCGAATTATTTTCTATCAGGCCTTCTTCCGTAGGTTGCTCTGGTAAAATTTGTAAACTCTGTGTCCCTTCTACATTCAAAATATTTAATATATTTGTTATATTTTCAGATGTAATTTCCTTATCACTCATTAAAAAATGTTGATCATCCGATATGAAGTTTGGATCAACGTCATCGAGTAAGTACGTTGAAGTTCCTTCTGATTGACCTATAGATCCAAAATCATTAAATTCACTAGGTACTGGCGTGGGTGCTACAGAACTACTTGTAGATGGGTTAAAACTGTGACTTTGAAATAAAGGTAAACAATGTTGTGTCGAAATGGGTGACATTAGTGCAGGATTAACCATCCTATGTAATGGAACTGATTGTGATCTATAAAGTTCATTGGAAAACTGTTTATTATTATGAAATAATTCACTAATTTCTTGATCCGGTTGGTTTTTCTGGTAAACATTTTTTATTTCTTGCAAATTTTCTTGACTCGGATAGTTAATAAGTAACTGTTTTTGTGGTGCTAAATCGGAAGATAGAAATGCAGCACATTGTGATCCTTGTCCTTCTTTTTTTGGTATAACTGAAATTTGCATCGTACTGCTGTCAACCTGCACTTCTGATGATTTAGTGGAAATCAGTGGTAATTGTGGCGTAGATGAGGTTTGCCTAATTAATTCCGGACCACTTGTGGGAACAACGAAGGTGTCATTTTTATTAGTATAAGGCATGCTACAGGATATTGAACGCGATAAAGATTTATGAGCACGCACTCTGAAATTACTTGTTTGTAAATTACTCCTTGAACGTGGTACTGGTGTATTCCGAGGTGAAACAAACGGACTGGCATTTGCAGAATTAGATTTGGAAGCGCGACCATTAATGGGTGAATGCGGACCTGGCGATATCGGTGTGAAGTTAAATATTCGACGACGTGTGTTTGGACTTTGTGGGACTCTATTAGTAATAACATTTGAATCTTGTACATGTTCTACAACATTTGTTTCGAAACTGACCCTACGTCGTGTATTATTTTGATTCGAATGGTTTAGTAAAGTTGGTAATATTAAGTTATGCTTTTGAGTAATTTCACGTTTATCAACATTTTGTCTAATAATAGCAGCGGGCAATACATCACCAGAAGTATGTACCGTTCCTGCTTTTAAATTTTGTTGTAAAATTAATCTTAATTGTGAAACTTTATCAGATCTTGATACTTGTTCATCGATAGCGATAGCATTAGCTTCTGCATCCGAACTTGATGAATTACTTTGTTGAAAATACTGTAATAATTCTTCTTCTTGCTCTTGGGAATTGTTACCTCCATTTAAATAATCGTCCAAAGCATCCGACTCGATAGTACCCAATTTTTCTGTCTTATCAACATGATTTGAATTTTCTTGCAATAATCGAATCTGATCTTTAGTTAAAACTGTAGATTCTTCTGTTGTATTTAAACTACAATCAAAACTGCTAGGATAATTATTTACTTTAATGCAACTTTTGGAACATGTTGATGATTCGATATCACAGTTTTTAATAGGCTGATTGTCAACAGCCTCATTTGCTTTGCACTTGGTAGGTTTCAAATTACTACCTAGTATCACTGAAATTTTTCCAGGACGTTGTATAGATGTGAGTTTAGGCAATAATACATTGGAATGCTCTGCATTCTCTTGTATCAACTGTTCTGTAAGCTTCGTTTGTTTCTCAGGGCTTGTCTCTGATGGTTGATTCAGTACAACTGGATTGGCACGCTTCCTGGAATTTTTGGATTTGATATCACGCTGTGTATTCACGCAGTTGGTCGTCGTTATACTAGGATTGCTATTCTGTATGTCTTCAATCGATTGTACCACTATATTATCACAGTTGGATTCCAGGGAGATGTTAGATGGCTGACTATTAGCTTTAACAACTTTTTTCTGCCTATTAGTTACTACAGCAGATAAACTTATTTTAGTTAATGCATTTTGCCCACTTGTATTTGTACCTTGAGACGACTGAATGAATTTAATTTTCTTGTTTCCTTTAGATATCCCCATTTTATTATCAACAGTCTTCTCTTTATTCTGATTCTGAAATATTCGTAAAATATTATAGTAATTATAAACAATACTACATATGTTGTAACTAGAAATAGTGAAAAAGTAGTTTATGAAATATTATTGAAATGCTATAATATTTTAAATAGTATTTTTTTTTATATTTAGATATATTTTTAAACATTTTGTACCTGTATAATAGTATCAAGATGACGATGCTTTTGATCCCTTATGTGTTCTCGCTGTTGCAGTTTTCGTTGCAATTGTAATTGTGCTTCTCTGAGTTTTCCAGATTTTCCACTTATGGGTGTTATATGCAAATCTGTACTCGATTCTGAATACAAAACCCAATTTCTAATACACTATTAACCAATTTATTTTTAAGGTATATATTATATAAAATATCAAACCTTTATTTGTTGATGAATCAGAATTTCCTGAACCGCATAATATGCATACAGCAGAAAGAGACCGAGTGTCAACACAAAGATTATCAACAAGGTGACGTGCTAAGGCACTCAGTGTTGGAAATTTTAAACCCAACAGGCTTTCTGCCCATTCTCTGATCAGTGTTGAAGCAGCTCCTAACATTTCTTCAGTGATATTTTCGTCTACTTCATCGCCCTAAAAGTTCAATTGTTTGAAATAAAAGTAATAAATATTACAAAAATAATTGATATAAATCATATAATTTTTTAAATATATTGGAAACTTAATGACTTTCAATTGCAATATAAAATATATATTTACAATCGAATATATAAACACGAAAGGAGTTATTTAAAACGTTTTAATTATAGTCTTATATCTCACAGTTTGAGTGCCAGATATATCAGGTAATGTTGGAGGATCCAACTTGACTCTTTTACGCATTCCAGCATAACAATAACGTGAATTGCCTCGGGTACCCAATCTGCGTGGTCGAACTCTAGGATATACTTGCTTCATAACTTTGCCAAAATCAGCAGTTGATAAAGGTTTCATAGAATTTCGCATACAATACATGCTGCAAATAAGTTGAAGAAAAAAACTATAACAAATGATTTCTTTTACAATTTATTATGAAATATGTATATAATCTGGCAGAAAATGTATTGTATCAGAAATGTTAATATAACATACTAGTTTTTGTTAACATAATATGTAAAGAATTTGTGTAGTCACTTTTTCAACCATTGTATCTAAAATACTTACTTATATTCATCGTAAACTTCCTGTTTTGGTAGGGAAACATCTGGATCTTCTTCCAAATGCGTTTTAATCCACATGATAGTTTGATGAATTTCGTAACGATTTCCTAATGGGTTCAAAGGTTGCCTTAAAGGATCAACAGTTGCTCCAGTATTACTCAATGATAATGGAAGTTTCAGGTACAACAATAATTTTTCTTCTATTTTCAGTTGTTCAATTTGTGAAAAAATTTCTTGAATACGTGTTTTTGATTCTTCACTGCACACAAAAATCAGTAAAAGTAATATCATTAATAATGTTTCATTTGAGTTATGATGTATTTATTTTCTATAAGTAATAAAACAAAAATATTTTACAATGTGTTTATTAAGAAATACAAAGAAATTATAAAAGTGTATATAACACATTTGATACAATAGAACTTTAATACATAACAAATATACATACAGGATATCTTAACTAACTCTAATAATAGTATTAGCAAATATGTTCTTTTTGTTTTAAATATTGCAAATATTTTGTGTCCAAATATTGTACTATGATGGATATTATAACATAATACAAACTTTTTTAATTCTAATAATAACAAAGAAAAATTAAGAGTATACTCTCTTTTAAAAACAAATATTTGTGCTTGTTTTTATACGCAACCAATTGTAATACTTAAAATAAACATAATAACCTGTAACTTGGAGTATTTTAAAACCACTGTATGTTAAATTTACTTATGTAAATTTTTTGTTCTTATAAAAGGTAATTTAAATTTAATCATTTGTATCTTTTTTTATTATTTATTTAAGAAATTGTCTATTATATAGCACGAAATATTAAAGATTAATTTCAATTAAATTTTACTTTATTTCTATAAAATATATAAATCATTACTATACATAACACTTTATGTATTTAACTTTTAATTTTATTATAATTTTTGTCTTTATATTTATTATAAAGTACTTTAAAAAAATGAATTAATGTTAACAAATTTTTTAAAAGTAACATCTATAATAAGTGCAACTAGTTTCTATTGGAACACATAATATACTATATGTATTTCTTATCACTTAAAAAACCAGAAGTATGTTTTTATTGTTAATTCTACATAAAGAAATGTTATTTTGCCATTATATTTTCATTTAATAAATCCATAGTTCAAAAAACATATGCTATTTTGTGTTTTCTTCTGTTTTCATTTTTTATTATTAATTATATATGTGTTATGAATGATCTTATATTTTGCAAAATTATCATTTCCTTTTAGTGTTGTAAGTATTGTATATAATAACTGAATATAATGAATTTAAATTTATATATCACTTCATTTATAAAGTAATAAAAATATAAGAGTTTTATCTTGACATAATGTTTAATGTAATGTTATTTTATCAACAATTTACATAATAGTCTTTTAACATACATCATACTGGTACAAAATTTTGTAAAGAAATTTTGGTTTCTCCTTTTTTAAACTAAAGACAGGTAGGGTAAGGGGGAGGTGGTGATAGCACGCGTGCTCGAGAGAAAGAAAGAAAAAGAGAAACAGAGAGAGAAGTGGGGGAGAGAAATAGGTATAGAGAGGCGAGAGGAAGAGAAAAGAAGAGAAAGAAAGAGAGAGGAAGAAAGAGAAAGATGTTTCATTAACCTGATGCTATCCTCAATTAGGAGTCGAATTTTGTCGCACTTGGTAGTTCCCTGATTTGTTAAGGCCGTGAACTTGGCCGCGATGAGATCTTGAAGTAGGTCGTCGTCGTGGAAGCCGTTTGAAAATTTGCCGGCAGCCAGTCGTTGATTCGACTGTAACTGTTTGTTATTGTCATTAATACCGGCGTTGTTACTACCTTCACCATTCTCGGGAGACACATCAGTTCGTTCCTTCTTGATTCGTTTCCCATCGAACGCGTTTTCGTCGACATTAGGCTCGATTCTCGCGGGTGACTTGCTAACGCAGGGATTCGTTTGATCATGGTTATCAGTATTCATTGTACCCCGTGACCGGAGGCGCTTGTATAATTATGTGTGTAAAAATTTATCACCACCCGCAGGATGCGAGTACCCTACCATTTTGTCAAAGACAGCTGGACTATTTGTTAGCATTGCACTCCCAGTGACTGCACATGAGCGCCATTTGAGACTCTCCACTCGCGCGGACTGACAAGTCGCCGAAGTGCATACAATATGAAAATAAGCGCAAATCTGTCATACCGATCTTATACACAACATTTTGCCCGTGATTTTTGGCATAAACGAATACACTTATACGCAGCCCATAATGAATTTAAAATCCAAATTTAGCGGACGGTCTACCACGCAACGATAACTTGAGCACTTTGCGCGTTCTTCAATTGCCATAGACTGCATTTTATGTTAAGGGTACATCGCTTCACTTTCTTTCATATTAAGTCACATTTTCACTGAATTCACAGTTTATTTAACAAAAAACGTTTATCATTGGTAAATTTCTTTCTGCCGTAATATGATATTTCTATTATAAATGTAAACAAAAAGGACAATAAAATAACAAATATCAAATTTATATTTTAAAATTATTTAACTATAAAACAATATATACGATAGATAATACACAATTTTTTTAATGTTATAAAAAAATTGAACTAAATAGTAAATAATATTATTTTATAGTTGTAGAAATTTGTAACTTCGTTCACTATATATATTACGCAAAAGAACTAGTGCTGAACAAGATTTAATTCAAGTTGCGCAGATTAGTTCTACTCGTTCCATAATCGGAGGTATTGTACAAGCGCTCTAATAACATTTGTTTCGCCGAATGTACATATCCAGTGACCCTTTATTTACCATACTCTTTTATGCTTTCCTATTACTGCCTATTACTTGCATCATTGCTTCATTCCGCTATTCATATATTTTTATTCACCATGCATATTACTACAAATTAAAACATAGGCAGTGTTTGGTATCATTCTTTCTTATTAGGCTTTTTCTTATTTTTTTTATATACTTAGATACACGAAAAAATATAGTATCTAGATGACAAGAATTCGTTCTTTCTACGCATATTCATTTTTTCCACTCTATTGCACTCTTTATAATCTATGCTTACGCGCATCTGCTCTTACGATAATTGACTACGTTTCCATCGAGGGTCCAAATCGGGTCAGAGTCGGGTTAGAGTCGGGTTGGGGTGAGCGCTTTTACGGTGGAAACACCAAAGGTTTAGTTGAACTCTACCCTACAAAATTTTAGGGTAGCGTTCAATTGAGGTTCAGTGGAAACGACAAAAATCCAAATTGCATTGTGTATCACGTGTTGTATTAATTGGTGTAGACAAGGTTATTATTACTTTTTATCGGTGATTTCGTACTCTGAGAAATAATTTTTGTATGTTATTTTGATATTGTAAAATGAATATTGCTCTCCTTTACATGTCAGAATATGGTAGTTGACTTTGTGCAGTTGGTAATGTTCAACGCTGCCGCAACTCCAACGTAACTTTGATCTGATGGAAACAGACAAAGCAACTGAACTCTAACCCGATTTGAACCCTCGGTTGAAACTTAGCCATTATTCCCAGTCCTCGCTATTTGTTTATTTGGCTCCGCCGTATATACGTTTGCAAAAACAGAAACAGACTAAAGAATAGTATCAATCTTACGGTTCGGAATTTTCCTAGACTTTTGGGCAAATCATTCGTCTAGTTACAATTCATTTTCAATAGATCCAGTATGTACTTACACAATTGTTACCCTAGATAACTAGAATATGAATTGCGAAATGCGAGGCAACCCGAAAGAGAGAAAGAGTATTTGGGAAACCGATCTTAGTCGTACAGAATGCTATGGATGATGATGATCATAATTGATCGTTCAAATTTTGGGAGATCATAACTTGCTACTGTAAATTCTCATATGTTATTAAAATGTTTACCATATATTTTAATGGCTAAATGTCAAATAATAGTTGTTAAGGAATGTTTATACTATTACTACTTATTGCAACAGAAAGTCACATTGCATCTCTTTTGCATGTAGAATTGTTTATTTCATCAGCACATAATATAAAGTATTAATTGCCTACTTTACATATATCTTGGGTAAGTATTGCATTGTTTACAAGAAAATTTTCGCTTTTTACATGCTTGTATTATGTCTTTAATAAAATGTACGTATATAATTTATTTTTAACCTCTTATAGACATTGAAGTGCTACATATAAAAACAATGTTAAGAATGTTAAGTGTACCTCAAAGTTATTTATATCAATTTGGATTACAAAAGTACTTAAGATATTACAACTTTTGTTCAAAAAGAAGTATTACATCTAGTATCATAAAGTCTGAAGCAAATGTAGTACAACATGAAATTAATAAATTTGAAGAAGGACAAGTTATTCATGGTTTTATAGTGGATAAGATTGCAGTAGTAGATGAAGTACATCTAGGTGCAATACAGTTGACTCATTTGAGCACTGGAGCACAGTATTTACATTTAGCAAGAGATGACAGCAACAATGTATTTTCAGTTGCATTTCGTACACCTCCACAAGATTCCACTGGTGTACCTCATATTTTGGAACATATTACCCTTTGTGGTAGTAAAAGGTATCCATGTAGAGATCCATTCTTTAAAATGCTAAGAAGATCATTAGCCACCTTTATGAATGCTATGACAGGACCTGATTATACTATGTATCCATTTTCTACACAAAATTTAAAAGATTATAGGAATCTACAATCAGTGTATTTGGATTCTGTATTTAAACCACTTTTGAAAGAACTTGATTTTAAACAAGAAGGTTGGAGATTAGAACATGAAGACGTTTATGATAAAAATTCACCTATCATTTTTAAAGGAGTAGTTTTCAATGAAATGAAAGGTGTTTTTAATGAAAATCAGACAATATTAGCTGAACAATTACTAAATACAATTTTACCTAGTCATACCTATTCTGTAATTTCTGGTGGAGATCCTCTTGTCATTCCTACTTTAAAATATACTGATTTGCTTCATTTTCATGAAACTTATTATCATCCTTCTAATTCTCGATTTTATTCATATGGTAATTTTCCTTTAGAAGATCATTTAAAATTTGTTAATGATCAATACTTGTTCTTAATGGATAAAATTGATACTTCTATATCGAAGGTACCTTCAGAAAAACGTTGGAATACGCCAAGAAAGAAGCATATTTTGTGTAAACCAGATCCGATGATTGCAGATCCTAATCGACCAGGCAGTATAGCTATTGGTTATTTGTGTAATGACATAACTGACATACAAGAAAATTTTGAAATGCATATTTTATCTCAACTTCTTTTAAGAGGCCCAAATTCCCCATTTTATAAATCTTTAGTAGAATCAAATATAGGAATCGCATTTGGTCCAATGACAGGTTTTGAACCTCAATGTAAAGATACTATGTTTATTGTAAGCTTACTTGGTGTCAATGCAAATGATTTTGAGAAGGTGGAAAACGTATTTAATGAAACTGTATACAAAGTGATTGAACAGGACTTTAGTAAGGATCGTGTTGAAGCTGTTTTACATAGTATTGAACTTCAAACCAAGCATCAAACTTCTAATTTTGGATTACAATTACTTTTCAATTTAACACCATTGTGGAATCATAATGGAGATCTTATAAAGTCAATGAGAATTAATGAAGCAATTAGAAAATTTAGAGAAAAAATGAATAATAATCCCAAATACCTCCAAGATTTAGTGAAAACATATTTCGTAGATAATACTCATAAATTAACAATAACCATGTTGCCATATGAACAATATGATCATAATAAAGCAGTTGCAGAACGTAAATTATTAGAATCAAAATTAAAAGAACTTTCTAAGGAAGAGTTAGATCAAATTTATATTGATGGAAAAATTCTACTTGAAGAACAACAAAAACAAGTAGATGTAAATGTTCTTCCTACTTTGAAAATAGAAGATATAAAAGAAGATGTAGAGCGTTACAAATTAACAGATCTAAAGGTAGTTGATGTTCCTTTACAAGTAGCAACTGAGCCAACTAATGGAGTTTGTTATTATCGTGGAATACTTAATACACAAGACTTAGCACCTGAATTAAAAAGTTTATTACCACTTTTCAACAACATAATTTCAAAAATGGGTACAAACAATTATGATTACAGAAATTTTGATCAGTTAATACAATTAAAAACTGGAGGCTTAAACTTTATGAATCATATTGTTGAACATAAAAATAATTTATTGCAATATGAAGAAGGAATATTAATAGAATCTTATTGTTTAGATCAAAATGTAAATGATATGTGGAAATTATGGTTAGAATTGTTTAATAATGTTAAACTCTCTGAAATAGAGAGATTTAAGACACTTGTTAAAATAAATGCTGCAGATTTGATTAATGGAATTGCAGATTTAGGGCATACATATGCAATGAGTAGTGCAGCCAGTTTGGTGTCACCAGTTATGAAATTCAAAGAAAATTTATCAGGAATGGAGTATGTCTTAAAAATGAAAAAAATTGCACAGACACAAGACTTTGGTCTTGTATTAAATCAAATGCAAGAGATATCTAATTATGTCTTAAATAAACAACACTTAAGGTCAGCGATAAATTTATGTGCAAATAATAAAGACAAGATAATAGAAAGTATCGTTGAATTTTATAGTTCACTGAAGGGTATACCTAAGAATACATATTCTTCCACATATAATGAACACATTGAAACAGGAGATAATGCTGTCCATTATGTATTACCATACACTGTAAATTATACAGCTAAAGCAGTTTTTACTGTACCATATGCAGATCCAGATTTTGCACCTCTACAAATACTTGCTAAATTAATTACATCTGTTTATTTGCATCCAGAAATTAGAGAAAAGGGTGGAGCTTATGGTGGTGGTGCTACAGTATCATCAGATGGAATATTTAGATTTTATTCTTATAGAGATCCTAATTCTACTCGAACCTTAGATCTGTTTGATAAAATATACGACTTTTTACTAAAACATTCACTACGTCAAAGTGATATTGACGAAGCAAAATTAGGAGTATTCCAAAGTTTAGATTCCCCAATTTCTCCATGTAATCGTGGAATGATTAAATTTAAATATAATATTACAGATGATGATATTCAAAAACAAAGGCAGCAATTAAAAGCTGTAACTAAAGATCAACTTATGTATGTAGCTGAAAAATATTTACAGCCCAATCAACAAAATATTAGAGTAGGACGTGCATTAATTGGGCCTGTTAATAATGATTTATCATACAGACATTCAGAAAATTGGACAGTACAGAATCAAGATGAGGAAGCTCAAACAAGAGCAGTTGAATAAAATTGTCAATTATTATTATTATCATTATTATTATGTTTAAATTTATATACAGTATGTACATACATCCACACGTGTATGTTTTTATAAAAATGTGTGTACATGTTGTTTATATAATTTCATAACTAAAAATTTATGTACTTTCTATGTAATAAACGTTATAAAAATTATAATTTTATAAGTTAACTATATATTTTTCCTAAAAAGAAGCACAATTGCAGTTCAACATTACTTTTTCAAAAACTGAACATTTAGTGATCTTCGAAGCATATTAAAACCTGACCACTTATCATGAATTTAATTTGAACATTCACATAAGCCAGATATGATTTATAGCCAATTTTATGTTTATAATCAGATGTAGTAAAACAACTGAGCAATCAGAAAAATAATGAGCAAGGTGCGGAAGGTAAATTTTTCGTAGTACAGTAAATATTCGATATGTGCACAAATGACCTGTACGATATGTGCACCAAAGTTATCCCCACCACTGGGGGGAAGACCCCTTCAGACGCCAAGAAGCTCGATCGCCGAGAAATGTAACATGATCCGTGGTCGGGTATATCCGTGAAGCAAAACATATATAAATATAAAACTTTTTATTTTTGAGTTTCCCGAGATCCAACTTTTACCAATAGATTCTTTACATTTTTCTGATTAAAAGAAGACCAAACACGACATAATTTGGACTATATTTACTGGTTTAATTGACGATAAAAGTTTCTCACGTCGAAGAGGATAGCAAGTCAAAAAGAAAGAGATGCTACGATCGTAGCAGTCGGCAAAGATCAAAAGTCTGTTCGATTGTTTGTAATACTTGAGCATTGCTCATTTTTTTATATAACTTTTTCCATCATATTCGTGACGTTTTCCTGTTTAAAATGAGACCAAAGACGACGTAATTTGAGTTATATTTACTTGCAATATTTTATTAGAGTAAAATCATCGATGTACGCGTAACACTTGAAATTACAAATAAATATGTCCCGAAGTACGTCGTGTTTGGTCTCATTTTAATGAGAAAAATGTTACAAATATGATGAAAAAAATTTCACAAAAAAAAAAAAGTTTTACTCTTGCATTAGGAGTATCCTTCTGGTAGGTCACTGTTTGTTTACGTTCAGTCTCCTTCGCTCGAAATGTAGGAACTGTACGATATCTGCACCAGTTCGGTCCCGAGAATGGTGCACATATCGAACATGGACTATACATAGTCTAAATTATTTAGTGTTTAGTCTTATTTTAATCAGAAAAATATGAAGAATCTATTAGTAAAAGTTGGATAACGAAAAAATGGAAAATAAAGAAGTTTTACCCATTAGTATTATCCCTCACTATGTTTCCGTTTGTTTACATTCGGTATCCTTCGCTCGCTGTCCTTTCCTACGTTCGGCAAAACATCAATCAATGTTGGACCCGTACGATATCTGCACCAGTTCAGACCCGAGAATGGTGCACATATCGAATATTTACTGTACATAGTCATGAGAACAAGATATGAAAGTAACTAAACGGACAAAAGCGCCTATTCTGAACATTTGTTTGACATTTTCATCATTAGTTTTTCTTTGCGAGACACTATCTCGAAATACAGTTGCGAGGTACAGTTGAAATAATTATGAATATTATTCAACTATAGTCAAACCTCGATAATTCGAACTCTTAGAAGTTAACATTTTATTTTTTTCCGTTGTGCTGTAAAATCCTCTATAAGACGAAATAAAACTTATTTTAACTCAAATTATGTGTCGCATGTCGATTTAATTATTTTATTTCTACATATAATACGAAAGGTTTACTAAACCTTTTTTTCTCAGAACTACAATAATTGAAACCTATGCAACTCGTGGATATTAGGTCTTCCTCTAAAGTTCGAGTTACCGAAATTCAATTGTTGCAACTAGAAAGAATTTATATCTTTAACGTTACTTGACTTTCCTTACAATCCATAAATTATCAAATTTATACATCAATCTTATCAGTAAAATCATTTTTCATTAGAGTTTTTACTAAACATAAATAAAATAAAAATAATTTTTTTACTTTTTAGTGCATTCAATTAGTATCTCCGATAAATATATTTTTTAACCGTTGTTGTACATTCGCGCGAATAAGATAAGTTACATCTTCCCTTACAACTTTTTATTTCATACTTTTTAATGAAGTAAGTACATAATCATCTTTTATACATATTAGCAATGTTATCCTCTAGGCTATGTAAAAGATTTCATTCGAATCAATCCATCAGCAGCAACTAAACATACACAAGCCAATAAACTCAATGGAGTAACAGCAGTTAACAATTAAATAGTAAACAAATTTTATGCTTATATTATATTACCCTATATAGGGTGACTCGAATTAACATACCACTTTACAGAATACGCCACTTTTTAATATCTTTTTAATTAATTTAAAGATGGTTATTCATAAATATGTGTTAATTTTGCTTATTTTAGTACACTCACTCACGCGCTAATAGATATTTTATGTTATTTCCGTTTGTTTCTACCAGTCCTAAGTAAGTATAGTCTTGATATAAGTCTATACTTTAACTAAAATACAGATTGTACACTTGAGCGAATAATTTCGTAGTTGAAGGGTGAGTTACGAGTCTACTTATATTGAGAAGTCAGTTGTTGGGAGCCCTCCTGCCTACAGTTTGACCAGTGGCGGGAGAGGTGGTATGGGCGGCTCACCTACCGTACGATGCAGGTGTTCACCGATCACGGATGTTTCGGTAAATTACCTGCGTCGAATTGGGAAGAAGGCAATGGCGGCCTGCCACCATTGCGGGGAGGCTGAGGACACTGCGCAGCACACGCTGGAGGTTTGCTCCGCCTTTTCAGCGCGGCGTCCTGTCCTCGTATTCGAAATTGGATATGATATCTCGCTGCCAGCAGTAGTTGGGGCACTGTTGGCGAGCGAGAGAAACTGGAGGACAGTGGTTTCCTTCTGCGAGCAAATCAGAAGGAGGCCGCAGAGTCCGCGAACAAACGGACTCGCAAAGGAGGGCTAGGGGGCGCAGCGACCGCGGTTCAGCGGTGCGCCCCTTAGAGGTGTTGCAATACCTCATGTCACAGCGGCTACGTGATCTACTATCCGAAATCGGAAGAGTCGCCGGGCCGTTGTCGGTACCGTTGGAGAAACGGCGGTTTCAGGGAGGCCTTACGTTTCTCCTTGCAGTGCCATAGCAGGGTCAGTGGTGTCCTGCGTGAAGAGACGCCACTGGAAGATTTCTCTCACGTTAAAAAAGAAAAAAAATATAAATTTAGCATGCTAGTGAATGAAGGAAAAAACAGCTACGATAAATAATAGATCTTTAGGTTTCAAGGTATGTAAGACATATTACTGTAACAAAAATGTAGTTCCTGAAAATGCTTCCGCAATTTCACACAAGGCTCTTGAATCTGACTATTCGTTGTTAGTTCCATTTGTATGCATCTTTCTTGATAATTACAACGTAATCAATGTAATGTTTTTGATAAATTGCTAATTTCTAATCCTACAGTATTCTCTCCGTAAATGTTACTTTTGCCGGTCTCGATTGTAACATTTACGGTAGAGGTCTTACATTCTTTGTAGTGTGCCGAACGTAAAAAGAGCCAGCGATACAAAAGACAAGGAGGGATAGAATTTCGAACGTTCGGCAAACATGAAAGACTCGTGCGTGTTCTGTCTTTTAAATTTAAAAATTAAAATTTTTTATTTTTGGTTTTTCCTCAATGAAACTTTGATTATCGTATTTGTGTCGTTTTTCTGATTAAAATGGTATCAAATACGGTATAATTGAAATCATAATTACTTGTATAGCAAGCCGTTAGAAGGAATTCGTATCTCTACCGTAAATGTTCCATCTCAAACTTTTATGGATTGTTACATAAGTAATTACGATCGTAATTACATCGTGTTTGGTGTTTGATAACTCCGTGAAAAATCATTATAAAATTATGCTCTTTTTTTTTAAATTAAAGCTTGAGATCTCTACTTTAAGACCCTGTAGTTCGATTTTAGATTTGATGCATCTCTACCACAATAACACCGTAAATGCGAGATCATGTTTGCTATATTGAAAATTACAAAGTTTGACGAAATGCATGGATTTACCACATTTTTTTTTGGCGATATTATTTATAAAAGCAGTACTGTTGGAAAAAGTACTGTTGGAAAACCGGGTTCAGATAATTCGGGATTAACTTTAAATAGTTAATTTTATTTCCGCACAAATATCTTACAACAGTTAACTAACGAGTTTATGAACTAGCACGGTTGAGTTGCGAATGAATTCTAACGAGACGGAGTAAAAATCGTGAAAAAGAAACCTTTTAGGAAAATGCTTATTGGTTGAAACTATTTAACGAGGGTGGAGGAAAAGAACAGGGATTGGACAAAATATTGAAAGAAAGTGGATTTCGAGAGGTGGTAATTTATGGGTACTTGAGTGGACTAGGACTGATGACAGGAAGGGACCTAAGGTTAACCCATTGACTGCCAGCTACGAGATATCTCGTAGTAAGCGTGTGTATCAAAACTGCCAGCTATGAGATATCTCGTAGTGCGTGGCAATAGTGCGTGGCTCGTAAGTGGCAACCAGCACAGGAATTTTATTCAGTGTCGCCAGCTACGACTTATCTCGTAGTGTTTTTTTTTTCAATAAAAATTACTGTAAATGCTATTACAATATTATATCAGTAACTTAATATAATTATATTTTGTAAAATTTCATGTATTCTTCAAAATAAAACCTTGGCACCCAGGGCAAGACGCTCTAAATATGTCTGGCAGTCAATGGATTAAGGACAAGGAAATAGGAACAGCATGGTAAAGAAAGTATTTTGCGAAGCATATGGTTGGGACCTCCAACAGTACAAACCTTTATCTTTAATTTCCAGTTTGTGAAAAACCGCTATGTACTATTTTTTTTTCGCAAAGATACAGCACTTTAAAGTAGTCTATGGTGTTCCTCCATGCCAACGCCAGAATTTCATTATCCACACTACTCTCCTCTATATCTAACCATTCCTTCCATTGCTTCACACACTTCCTTATCCATTCTATAATACTTTTTAACCACATATCTTTCCGTTAACATTTCTATTCGCATATCCAATCTCATTATTCCCGCCTCAACCTCCATAACATTTACTGGAGTTGACATTCTATAACCTAACGCAGCCCTAATCCCAGCATTATGCAACTTCTGTATCCTATCTCTATTTTTTTTATAAATCAGGTACAAACTTCCTTCATACTCTATCACAGACCTCATAAGCGCTTTAAGGGGTAACAGCACTCTAGAACTCAGAAAAAAAGGTGATTTTCGGGAATTTTTAAAATAATAATCGTACAAGTTATAAGGTCAGAATAAAAAAGGCCTTATTATATATGTTTTGAAGATGGTTTGTAAATTTTTAGAAACAATTTGGATTAAAAATGGCGGCTGTAGGTGCTGGCGAGCAACAACACCATTTGTTTGAAAGGGCTACACGGACGGACTGTTTTTTCATTAATGCATGGTCCTAAGACAAAAAATCAAAAAGTTTCTCATATTATATATCAAAATCTATGGAACATCGTACGGAAATTAAAAAATATTAATAATTGTTAATTTGGTGTAGATATGAACAAAAAGTTTCGAAAAACGGCAGAAAATTCAGCATTGAATTGTTAATGAAAAGTTAAGTGGTTAATTAATCAAAAAATCCGTACGATGTTCACTGCGTTATATTATTTTGCACCTTTGCACGAAATTTCAAGTCGATTAGTTAAAAACTTTCCGAGTTATTTGTCTACCCAGTTCAAATAAAGTGATTTCGAGAAAAACGCGTTTAAAGTTTTGATTGCCATTCAGCATAAGAAATTTGTTATATAACTTTAATCAGCGATGCCTGTACCATATATTTGGCCTTCTATATTAACATACTCCACGTTCTTTTCCTTCTTATTGGATCTAAGATTCAATCTCGACATTTTTGAAGCTTCATTCAAAGATCGTTCTGAAAACTCTGTGCATCGGGCGTCGGCTTGTAGGCAAAAATTGTAACAATTTTCTCCGACAGACATATCCAAGGCTTTCGTTAGTTCTATTATAGTGGATAGTCCATCATGCAATATGTAAATAACGATATTTGCGGATATGTCAAGTAAGTACATTTTTGCCACTGGATTCATGGTGTCGACGGATGGCTAAACCATAATAACTACTCAACTTATTAATGAGTTTTCCCGCCAAATTTCCTTTTCCATCAAGACCCTTTGTCTATTTTTTCAAATTGGGGGTCATTGTTTATTAACCTAAAGGCCTTTTGCCTTTACCCAGGTACCGTTCTCAACGTTGATTACACTGTTCAACACAAATTTTGTTTTCTAATACCCATTGGGTGATCCTTGTAGAGTTTCTCGTCCTGAACAAGAATCCGAAAACCGAATTGCTCTATCACCCTCAGTTTTTGAAAAACATGAGCTTTTGTAAAAACACGTGTTTTGGGTAGAAAATGCGATATTACGAGGAAACTAAAAAAGCTAGGACTTTTTTAAAGAAAAACTTTCTATTTTATACATTTTATTTTTTCTATATTATAAACAGATTTCAAAACTGTCTTCAATCATTTGATTTTAAAATTTTGAGTTACAATAATATTTTATAATTGTATCGTTGGTAGCTAAAAATAATAACGAATAATAACAAAATATGAATAATAATAATTATGAAATAATAATACTAAAAAAAATTAAACGTAAATATAAAAAGTGGATGTATATTAAGCCCCATCATTGATGTTGATTGCGCGTAGCCACGGCACTGACTTGGCGAGGAGAGCGAGCTATGGCCGCCTGGCGGCAAAACACCGCGCACGTGCTTCCGGCAGATATTTTTTCGATTTACGGGAATTGCATACAGCTACAACACTTACCCCGTATAGTTTCTTAATCAGAAGTGTCTATAGAATTCGATACTGTATAGCGAATTCGCGCTAGACAAATAACTTTTTCTAAAAATGCAAAAATAATACGTAGGAAATGCGTACCACGGCCGTTTTTTAAACTTTCATCAATATTTACACCTATTTAGAATTATGCAATATAACAACTATATATACCAATTTATTCGGGACACTCTCCTCTATCTTTTAAAATTAATTTGAATGTCCTAGCTTTTTTAGTTTCCTCGCAATATCGCATTTTCTACCCAAAACACGTGTTTTTACAAAAGCTCATGTTTTTCAAAAACTGAGGGTGATAGAGCAATTCGGTTTTCGAATTCTTGTTCAGGACGAGAAACTCTACAAGGATCACCCAATGGGTATTGCAAAACATAAAAAACGCTAAACCTACCACAGAGTGGTTGCTGTCCACTTAAAAAAATTTGTGTTTCCGACCTGCCCCACATTTAAAACTTTTTTCTCATATTCTACACATAATAAAGCATCATTTAAGCAAAACAAAAATCGATTTTTTCAAAATTCTAGAGTGGCGTTACCCCTTAAAAAGCCTTGGTTTTAAATCCAAATGTTTTTAAATCTCAAAGTAACATCCTTCAAAATTTTTCTTTTTTATCAATTTTATGAGTTCCTGCATCAACTCATCCTCCTTTTTCTTACTCAGTTTACCTGGTTTCCCCTCCAAGTACTTCCTATTTCCTCCTTCTGTCCTCCTACCTTTCTCCATTCTCTCACTTCCTTCTCGCATTTCCTGCATATCCGCCTCCTTTTCTCCCTCTACACTTCCTTCATCGCTTCTACCACTTTCCTCCTTTTCCCCCTCACTCCAGATCGAAAACCTATTTCCACGCGCCCTGTCTCTTCTTTCTTCCTCTTGCTTTTTCTTTCCATCTATTAGTTTTGGCCGAACTCCACCTACTGTCCAGAGTACGGAAGAAAACTAGCGGGACGGGAACGGGGCAAAGAGGGTAGGCCGCTAGGACCACCTAATCCCCACTTTTCTACTCACGCGTAGCTCCCACCGTTCATCCGTAATGGTGTGGTTTTACATAGGTATAGAAACAGATATTGCTACTATATGTTAAAAAACTCTATCTTTTTTCTCTTACGCGATGCGTAAAACTTTTGGACACTATGACAATGGAATGCCGCTCAACGTATCGCTCGTTCTGTCTCGCTTGTTCTACATATATCTGACCCACTGTCCGCGTCACGCGACCGATTAGTGTTTGTGTGCGCCTCGACAAATAGCGTGTTATTGCCGAAAATGCGTGTGACAATAGGCGGCAACATTACAATCCGACCACTGCGATGCTCTTTTCGTCCCTCTAGCCCCGTTCCCGTCCCGCTAGTTTTCTTCCGTACTCTGAACAGTACTACCTTCGACCAACCTCCTTCACCTTCCTCAGTCCTCTTGCCCCCATACCTCTTCTTTACTCCCCCCACAACACTACTATGTAGCACTTTTTTACTATCTAATCCAATTCCTTTTCTAATCCTCTCCATTTCTCCTCCTATCGGGACTTCTCTCTTTTCCCAGGCATCCACAATCTTTTTTTGCTGCAGCCCAGGAAATTCTCTACTTCCCTCATCTGCATTCCTCTCATCCTTCTTCCCTCTTACACTTTCTATACCTGCAGTTCTTTCAATCACCTCTTTTGCAGTCTCAAATTCAACATTTCTATATGCCATAACCTTCTTTATGGCATACTCTTTTTGGAACATCCAACACTTTCTGTCCTCATCCGCTGCATGGTTTCCTTTACAATTAACACATTTGGCCTCCTCTTCACATTTACCATGAAAATCTTTGCCACACTTTCCACATAAGCTCCTCCTCCCCTTGCAAAACTTCATGATATGTCCAAAACGCCAGCATCTATAACATTGCTTTACTCGTTCAACATATGGCCATATCCTTACCCCCACATGGCCCTGTCCAATTAGCAAAGATACTGGCAATGTATCTCCTCTAAATATTATCAGAAGTGGCTCCCCAACTACTCCTTTTCCATCTCTCCTTTCCTCTCTAGATCTCCTTCCCAATCTCTCCAACACATATTCCCCTTGACCTGCCGTTGCCTCCTCTTGCAATTCTTCCATCGTCCTCACCCAGTCTCTAATCACACCCTTTCTGAACTTCTTCCTTATTGGTAAAAATACCCCTACGATATCCTCACTTCTTTCGTAGTCCTGCAACATTTTATTCGCATCTTCCCTCGTCCGAAATGTCACTTCCGCTTTACAAAAGCCAACCATCTTGATTGACTCTATTCTCATACCAGTTCCCTACACGAATCTATATATTTTCATGAGGTTTGCTCCTTTAAATTTGGCAAAATTTGGCCTACTCTTCAAAAACAACCCCACTACAAACTCAGTGTTATTACCACTCAGTGTTATTATCACCGTACCTATGACAAAATCTTTCTCCATTTCTACCTCCTCTTTCCTCTCCTTCCTTTCTTTCCTGCCCATTTTTTGACCCCCCCCCCCCCCCCTGTTCTTTCCTTAAACCTCTGCAATATATATTTTTCTTTATTGTTCAACTGCCTTATCTCCCTAACCCTTACTTTGTTCTCAGTAACTACTTCCTTTACTCCTTCATTTCCCTCCTCCACCTCCATTTCTTCTTCTTTTTTTTCCCTTTCCCCTCTAATACCTCGCATTCCTGCGTAGGCACCGGCGTCATTCCTGCTTTCTCTACTTCCTCTATACTTTCAAAACTTTCACTCTCTGTTTCTTCTTCATCTTCCTTTTTCTCTTTCTTCCTCAACTCTTCCTCTTCTTCCTCTAGATCTCTACCTCTCTTTCTATCTACTCCATTCCACACTACCTTCCACGTTTCTTCTCCCTTCCTCATTGCCTCCTTTACTTCATTATCTTCATTAATAACTCCTTTCCCTTTACCACTTGCTTAACACCTCGTTTACTTCTAGCGACTTCAATACTTCCTCATCATCTTCTTTCAAGAACTCCACATCCCAATTCTCTACTTTCCCCACAAGGGATTTTCCTTTGCCCACATCCTTTTCCATTTCTTTATCCATTACACACTTTCCCCTGTCCATATCCTCCATACCACTTGTAACACTCATTTCCCTTTGGTTTACTTTTGCCATATATCAATTGCACATCTTTCCAAATACTTCACCTGACCTCTTACTCAACTTATTGCACGCATTTTCTTCCTTCTTTATAAAAGTTTATTAATCGCCAAAACTTCAAAACCAGTTCCCCGCGCACCACGTGGGCATACGGGGGAAATATTCTATCCTACCTATACCACTTTAAAACTTGCTTTACCTTCCGCACTTTTTTTGGTCAAATCCTACCTCCCTTCCTCCTTTTCTACACCTCCAACTTAATTAACTAAAGCAAATACAACTAAAAAAAAAAAAACCAACAATATCTCTCACTCGATAGAACTACTTCCTCAATTTATATTCCAAGAGAATCATAGATTTGTTGCGTATATGCCTTGCGGGGATAGGGACTTTAGGGATTTTCGCGACGTGGGTAAGGTGCCCGTGGAACGCTAAAGCGTTCTGCTCGAAGCGCGATAAATGCATAAGTCTTTTACGTTAAACTTCTGTTTATTTTCTAAGTTTCAACAGGGGCGATGCAAGGAAAATTTGTACTGACTATCTGCTCGTACGATATTGTTCTGACTTGGCGGAAAGAAGTCTTCTCGCAATTTCGGTCGTTCCTCTCTTCGCTGGAATTTTGGGTCCTCCCTCTGGATCATCCCTGTCCTCCCTGGTCCAATGGTGGTGGCGTCCCTCCCGTCCGGTGTTGGGATCCCTCTCCTGGTCCTGGTCCACCCTCAAGCGAGTAGAGGTGGAGGCGCTCCGCCAAGGGTCAAGACGATATCGTGCACATGTGTTTAGGGAAAGCGTGGGACTCAGCGAAACTAACGAAAGTTTGAAAAGCAACTTATGTCGATGAGGATGCAACCCTCGAGTAAATTTACGACCCTCTGTGGTGCATGAATAGACGCTTCATCGCAAGAGATCTGCTAATTTCAAGGATCGAACGTGACTTACAAGGGACATCACCAAGGTGTTACACGCCGATTTTAATGAAATTGACATATGTGGTAGCTTTTTAAAAATCATTTGACACGTATTTTTTTATATTTGCGGACATCCATGTTGAGGGGGTGAAAATAGCCCTCAAAGTTCGGAGTTGAAAACACATTTTCCTTAATATCTCGGAAACTAGAGGGTGTAGGAAGGTGAATTTTTTTTTAAATTGTGTAGTTTTTAGTCAGGAATTTAGTTAGTGTCAAAAATTTCGGGAGAAATTATTTATTTAAATAATATATTTAAAAAATGCACTTTTTTTTCAATTTTTCACCCTAAATGCAGTACGATTTTTTTGCAGCTTTGTATACTAAAAATATGGATCAAAATAGAGGATACGTGTTTTTGGAATTTTTTGTTTATTGCAATTTAGCAATAATTATTACATATACAATTTTCTCCTACTTTTTGCGGAGAAATAATTTGAGATTTGTTTTCGAAGAAGGTCAGCCCTTTTTATGCGATAATCTGTTACGTTTTTAACAATTAGACAATATCAGATGTTTATTGTGCCATCGGTAGTCAGGGAAGGTCTAACGGGCAGGTATAAATCCGCCGCGGTACCAGTCGTCGCTTTATGGAACATAGGTTTCTATGGCCAATGAAACTCTTTACGAAAATTATTCCAAAATATACTGTTGCAGGAAAGTGGGTATGAATAAGTATATGGTAATTGTATTATTGTTTCGCTTTTTGAACATTTGTAAAATTTATTTTTTATAAGTATGGATGTTAATCCCATTAATGTTATAAACATTTTAATGAAAATATTTAACTCTAATAAGCAAGAAGCACACATAAATCGAAACAAAGTTAAACTGGCACAAAGCATAACAGATGCATCAACATGTGTAAAGAATGCACATATACGGATATAGAAATGCAACAAGAGGTTATATTTAATGACTTGACGTATGCCTAATTCCTTCTTATTTTTGCGAATTAAGAGGAAATGGAACAACCTTTTATTTAAAAACCCGCCAATATTTTTTTGATCCGTGTGAACCAGAAAATACTGTTTTGCTTCTTGATTCATGGAAAAGATATAGCGAGAAGAAGTTATGACGATCAATCCCTAGGTAAGAAACAGTGTAAAAAACAGGAAATATTAGCAAAAAATAGCCTACCGTTTGTTCAACCATTTAATGTTAATAGGTTTCGAAGTTGAAAAAATTTTATTCATAAAATTTCGAATCCTTTAGTTTTATTGAATTTAGATACAAATTTATTCACAAAAAACAATGTAATAAAAATTGATTAAGCTAAAATTGAATGCTAGCTTCTGAAGATTATGCTATATAGTGTGCACAATAATAAAATTCAATGAAGAAATTCATTATTAAAAGTCAAATAAATAAACTTATATCTTCGGCTAAAAGTTTCATTGATCATAGAAATCTATGTTCCGTATTACGACGACTGGTACTGCGGCGGACTTATACCTGTCCGCTGGACCTTCCCTGGCTACCGATGGAACAATAAACGTCTGATATTATCCAATTGTTAAGAACGTGACAAATTATCGCATAAAAAGGGCTGACCCTCTTCGAAAACAAATCTCAACTCACTTCTTCGTAAAAAGTAGAAGAAAATTGTATATGTAATAATTATTGCTAAATTGCAATAAACAAAAAATTCCAAAAACACGTATCCCCTATTTTGATCCATATTTTTAGTATACAAAGCTGCAAAAAAATCGAACTGCATTTAGGGTGAAAAATTGAAAAAAAGTGCATTTTTTTAATATATTATTTAAATAAATAATTTCTCCCGAAATTTTTGACACTAACTAAATTCCTGACTAAAAACTACACAATTTAAAAAAAAATTCACCTTCCTACACCCTCTAGTTTCCGAGATATTAAGGAAAATGTGTTTTCAACTCCGAACTTTGAGGGCTATTTTCACCCCCTCAACATGGATGTCTGCAGATATAAAAAAATACGTGTCAAATGATTTTTAAAAAGCTACCACATATGTCAATTTCATTAAAATCGGCGTGTAACACCTTGGTGATGTCCCTTGTTAGTAAATGTTGTTGAATTTTCCACGGTCCGTAATAAGCTAGTCTTTAGAATTTTATAAGTGCCTTGTTTTCATTCTCTGGCCCTGAGGTCTAGAGAGCTTTCCCTCATTCGCTCGCACATGGAGAATATTTTAAACAATGAATTTCCTGTGCGCCATAGGTACATATTCCGTTTTTAAATCGAGCTCTTAATTTATATTTACAGATCAAGAGGCGCAATTTCTTCGTAACAATACTCACGCGGTTCAATCGCCCTACTACTTGAGTCAAATTTCAAGCGATAGCGTTACAAATTTATTCGAGGGCTGCTTAGTCTCGTCAACACAGATTACCTTGAACTTTTCGTAGTTTCTTTGGGTACCATGCTTTTTCTTAAAACGCGTACATGATATCGTTCTGGCCCTTGATGAAACACCTCCACCTTTGGATCACTATTAGCCGAAATCGCGCAAAGATTTCTCTTGCCGAGGCAGAATAATAATTTTCTCTAACACCAATTCTTTAAATTCGAATAAAAGTTATCTTGAAGTCGAACTATTTTATACATATATGGCGCCACGAGCAGAGTACTCTAGCGCTCCACGGGCACCTCTTAAAATCCTTACATCTTTATTTCCACACCGCTCACACACACAACACGTTATATGAAGTCCCCAAGATAAGGTTTAGTTTTTACTTATTTCCTGTTACAGAAGAGGGCGTGTAAGAGCCGCTGCTCTTATTTACCACTTACAGTCTTTTAGTTGTCCCTAAGATAAATTTGAATAAGATTCAGATTTAGGCCGTCAGTTCTGTGTACTATTTTAGAGGTTATGTCTTCAATGTTTACTTAGTGCCTAATTGTCGTAACAGTGATAACAGATATAATTTTTATATATAGTTAATGGTCGTAGTTTTTTATTTGCACAGTGTTATTTAAACTTTGAAAAATAACCGTGATCAATACACATATATTTCTCTGTATACATATTTCAAATGACGTCTGTAACGTCTGAAAATGTAAAAACTATATATTTTTTGGACGCATTAAAATTATTTATTGAAACACAATGGCTTTACAATACTCCGGTCACTGATTTGTTGACAGCTGATTTACTTGATTTATTTCCAAAAGAATGGTTACATGTATTGCAAATTTTAGAAAATGAAGATCTTAATGATTTTGTTGTAAACAGAAAAATAAAGGTTGGTAATCGAGTATTTAAATAAATAATAATTAAAACAGACTAATGACTAATATGTAATTAAGTCTGGCATAAGATGAGTGCAAGGAATTCAGAAAGACAAGTCAAGTTTTCCTACGTTTTAATCCGACTGGTGCATGTGACTGCTGTAATCAATTCTTTGTTAGTGTTGGAAATATGTATAAAATGGGGGATACACTTTTAATTTCAACCAATTACAGCCACATTGTTCTAATATTCTAGCATGACTCGTCTTGTGATAGACAAACTATAAATGGTTATAAAATAAATAAAAATTGCGATATTAATTTTAGCCTCAATGGCCAGAGTCTTTAAGACTCTTTGTTGAAAAATGTGAACATATTGATCAATTACCAATTATAGATACTGTATTAGCAGCTGAATTACCAAAACACTTTCAAACAGGACTTAGTCGTAAAAAGCAACATGAAATAATGCATTTAGCTCATTTGGTGCATGAGCAATGTGTATCAGAAAACATTAAAGTTATTGTTGATCTTGGTGCAGGTTTGGTAAGAAATTGATATTAATGTTATTAGTATGTTTGCTAACAATGCTTGATTAAAAACTCATTTAATGTTGATTATTTTCTTTTCAAAGTGGTCAAAATTTGATTCCTTAGACTTTTGCAAATTTTTATATTTTAAGATGAATATCGTGATATAATTGAATCCAAGTATGATAAAATTTCATATCATTGACTGATGGATGAAAGTATTTCAAACTTGGCTCAATAGTTGCTTTAAATAAGCGCTGAAGTTTCCTTTTGTTTAAGTACATGGTACAGGAAACTTCTACAGTATCGTTGATGTTTTCTGTGTAACATAATTTCAAATAGATTAATATAACTTCAGTCCGCTTGTGTTATTAGTATATTATATTCTTTTTTAAAATATATAATCAAGTCTGATCATTTTTTAATAAAATAAAAATTTATGATTTCATGTGTGACATCAGAAACATCATATACATGTGATGCTGATAGCAAACATGTTAATTAAAAAAAAGAGGAAAACATTCTTTTTAACATGTTTTTATTACAGGGATATATTTGTCAGTTGTTACATCATTTATATGGTTATAAAGTACTTGGATTAGAAAAAAAAAAAGAAACTGTAAATAATGTTCAAAATAGGCAGATGAAAATGTTTCCTGATTCATTAACATATGTTAAATATAGTCACTGTGATTTAACACATAATTCTGCTGAAATAATAGAAACCATATTATTGAATAAATTTCAAGAACATTCAGATGTTTGTTTAATTGGTTTACATGCCTGTGGAGATTTAAGTATAGATGCATTAAAAATATATCGTGATATGAAAAGGGCACGTATCTTTATTATGGTTTCATGTTGCTATCATAAAATGTCAGTATCAAAAAGTGTACAAACAGACACATTGATTAAAAAACAGTATTTTAACAACTTCCCTTTGTCTAATTATCTTAAAACTGTAATTCGTAATGCTAATTTTGATATTGGTTTTTTCTTGAGACAACCATTTTTACGTTTAGCATGTCAAGAACCATCAGATAGATGGTGTAATATGTCTATTAAAACGCATAATGAACACTCATTTCATGTTCTTGCAAGGGCTGTTCTTCAATTATATGCAGCTAAAAGTATGCAAAATCTGTACTTTTAATATCATTTATTTTATTTTATACTAAATTTAACATTGCAAATATTTTAGATGGCTTTTGTCTTATCAAACAAACTCGAAAAGGAACAAGAAAATCACAATGTTTAAATTTTGAAACATATATCAAAGATTCCTTAAATAGATATATTCTACAGCCACTAAAAGAACAAGGTAATATTATATATACACAATATATAAGAAAATTGTAGTACAAACGCGAGTGAAGTAAATTGACATGATAAAGTGAAGTGAGGAAATTAATATGAAATGTTTTTATTTGAGGTTTCTTTTTTTGACAACCAATGTTGACAATTCATTAGATACATGTACAACTCAATATGAGTTAGTTGTTGTGCTATTCCATTACTGATTGTTTGTGCTAGAATTGAAGTTTGTGGACATTAGCAATAATATGGTTCAGATAACAATAGATTTTTACAGCTTATCAATTTTTTTTATTTTATTACAAGTTAAAAATATTGTTCTTGTAATTAAAAACTTTTTTTATAAATATATAATTATTTTTTATAGTTTATATAATATAAACGTATTTATAAATATATTTTTTCGAAATACAATGACCTATTATACAACGTTTTCATAACTATCATTAATTGATGTTTTTTAGATATGCAACTTAATCTTAATATACACGAGAAAAATATGGTAGAACTATGGAAAAGTCATTGTAATAAATTAAAAGCTGTAGAAATTTATAGCGGTTTACAATTGATGTTACAAGCACCAGCGGAATCATTTATTTTACAAGATCGACTATGTTGGATGGAAGAACAAGGTTTCGATGCTACAATTGTTCCAGTTATGAATAGACATTTATCTCCACGATCATATGCAATTATATCTCATAAAAAGTAAAAACTAATATAAATCACTACTTTAAAAAACTTTTACATATTTAAATATTCTAAGTCTGAAATTTTTACACGTTACAATATTAATTTAGTACTAACTTCTATATTTCGATCGATTAAAATGAAAACAATTTTTTCTATCATGAATAGCATTACACAAAAATATGCGATTTTTTTTACAGGTAATTTATTGTACATATTTTATCTATATGGATGAATTTGTGATGCTGCTTTAATATTAGTTTTTATTGTACTTGGAGCTTTACCCATTTGTCCCACTGAAAGTGTACAAAATGTATTCGTTATTATTGTAAATATACATTTTCGTGGTAAAATAATATTTTAATAAAACTTATAATATTATTAATCTTACTGGATGAGTTCCCTAAAGTTCCTTGTCCCGAATTTTGCTGTTGACTTCCAGGCCTACCTACCATCATTCCACTTGATACAGAATTCACACCAGATTGAACCATTGGCACTGAATCAGACTGCAAAAGGTAAAATACAATATATACTAATATATATTGTATATAGTATTGTTATGTGAATGTACATCCTCCTACACAATCATCCTACATCATATAAACGAAAAATTGTTTATATGAAAATTATATAAGTAATAATTCATATTGTACATATAATACTTCAGATATAAAAATGATAAGAAATATATAGCATTTAATAATTTAACAATCGTTTATAGTGGTGGATTGATGCAGATGTACAACGTGCTATTTAAAAGAGCAAAGCTCATCTCGAAATTAGGAGATTTCTTCATTGGCAAAATAATAATTACTGATATGCTATAGCTTCACCTAAATGAGTTAAAATTTACCTTTAAACCTTTTCCAATACCAACAGCTGCTACAAGAGCATGAGTATCTGCTGTGCTACTAGTCTGCGCTTGCGCCGCTCTAGACCCAGATTCACTTTCCCATTCTTCCCGTGCTTTATTTGCTATATCCCATACATGACTAATGACTTTTGTATATTGTGTTACTTGTTTCTGAAAATTATAAAGTGCATACATATTTTAAAAATCAAGACATTTAGCGTTCCACTCGCTAAATGGACCGATTATAGATTTTACTTTATACAGCTCAAACTATTAGAGGAATATAACACTTAATACTTAGTTTAATACATAATATATATTTGTATAGGTACGATCCACATCATAACTTAAAAACTGTGTTATTATGTATGAACATGTGAAATTGTTTACATACATATCCGATAATCATATGTACTTGTACATATTGTATTGCTTTTCTAAGTGACATTTCTCTTTCTCCAAGCTAATCCTGAACAGCTCGGATAAGAGCACAGCGGGCCAGGAGACTTGATTCTGTGACCAGAAGGTCTGCTGCCCAAGGAAATGGGATAGAATAAATTATCATTATAATGCTTATAGTTTTTTGGATCTCGAATTTGAAGTAAAAATTTGAAAACAAACTGGTAAATCTAACGTGACCGACCCAAGTCAGAAAAATTGATGTAATTGCTTAAAACAGGGCATTTAAATGTTCTTAAAGGCGTCGATTGGGAATCCGATGTAAAAATTTCCTAATTCGAAACGATAAATTTAATATGTCGATCGAAGTTCTTTAAAAAGTATGTAAATACTTCGTACAAATTCAATTTCTAGAAGCAATTTCAGGTTACTGATTTTAAATTTTCTATTAATATTTCAAAATTCAAAATATTGAATTCAATATGGTACCAAAGTCGTTTAAAAATATCTAATTTTTATAGAACTTAGATTTGGAGCATTTTTAAACAATTTTAAAACATTAAGAAAACGACCAAGTATACAGGGTGTCCACGCCTAAGTGTGACAGCACGATATTTCATGAACTACTGAAGTCACGAAAAAGTTTTTATATGGAAATTGCAGGGTAAAAAGAGCTCTATGTTTTGGCGTAAACACAATTTGTTTAATGTTATTAATGTAAAAGACATGATGGTGAAGTTTCGTTTTTTAAATGGAACTATATATTTTTTTTCGATCAGGCAATAGTGCTTTTCAAGATGAATTCAAAGGTCTAATATATTTACCCGATTTTTATTAGTTTTCGAGATATAACGCTTAGAAATTTACTAATTTTCAACAAAAATGTAGCGATTTGAGTAGTAAGTTATAAAAATGGTCTTATTGCTGCGATAAGTGCCGCATGTTTACCGAAACCGATAGCCGAGGGTTTACGGTTCCAACGGTAAGTCCAAAGAGTAAGAAACGTGGAAAGAATTGTCCATTACGGTCTAAGTTTTAGACCGTATGATCCACGGATGATGGACAATTAACACAGTTGTATTCGTCCATTCAGAACCGTGTTTGAAAAATATAGCAGCCCTGAAAAGAGCTAGTTCTGTTAAAGCTCTAAAAAGAACTGGTTTTACTGTAGGTCTAAAAATATCATATTTAGACCAGAACATGTCGACAATATTGCTGGCTACATCGAAGGTATAAAATCTATGTACAACTTCAATCATAATATTTTTTGCACAAGATATTAAAAATTCAAATTTATCTGTATTTTTGGGTCATTCCATGCCAAATCGATCACTTTTGGAAGTCACCATCTCCGATTTTGTTCTAATCGAAATATGTTGTAGTCCATGTGAAATTAGGGGCCGTGTAAGTCATCATTTTGCCGGTTTCGAATTCGTTAATGAATGGCAAGCTTTCAAAGCTTGCAATTTTTGTCCATTTTGGAAAAGTAGGGTCCCCTTAGGAATTTTTTTCTCAGAAACTACTCAATCGATTGAGCTAAATTTTTTTTTTTGTTTTATTCACGAAGGATTGGGCTGTTTTAAAATATTTTTTCTAATTCCGTCAATTTCCTATAAAATGTCGGAAAATGTGAACAAATTCTTTTTCTGCGTTTATCTCAATGAGGGGCGTAAAGGGTTAACATTTTTAAAAACTATGGTCATATTCTTTGAAGCTTCCCCTTTGAGCCCTTCAGAACGCTGGAGCCTCGAAAATTGGCATCTCTACAAACTGGAAAAGGACGCGGGGTACCTCCGTTTCAGGTAGGTGAGTCGTGTGGACTTCATATACGACTAAATGTTCATACCTAGTAATGTATATTAGTACTCACTCTTGGCCAATGATACACTTATAGTTATGTTAGATTTAATCCTAAAGTGATATAAGCATGAACTATTTGTTTGGTTATCGGTTTGAAAATAATAAAAGAGTAAAAGTCATTAGGCTGTAGAAAACATATCTCACGAGATAGCTACGCAATATGAAAGCAAAAAGAGTTTTATTAATTCAACTATTCATTTAAGTGACTTCGGTGTTTTTGCTAAATGGCATTCTTGTACAACTACTCACGATAGAGGGGCCATGCTATCTTATTGAAGGGAGCACTAAAAAACTTGCAATGTACGTTAGCTTACAAAGATTGTTAGACAAAATTCATTTCTCACTCCTAAAGATTTATTTGAATAGGCAGAATCATCTTTTTTGAACATAGCATTTAATTGTGTAACATAAAATGAATATATTAAATATACCGATTATTTATAAGCTCCTTTAGCAACAGCATTATCAATAACAGGGTTTAAAAGTATTCACAGCTTTGCATCATTATCAAATAAAGAAAATATAGTAGGACTTGCTCGTACGATAATGATGGATCTGTACTTAGTGTATGAACTAACTGTCATTATATTTTTTCCAACCAGACACAATGTTTTCCATACTTTTGATCACAACCCACCATAACTCCATTGCGATAGAAAGAAATCACCACTTTTTCGCGGATTCTATCAAGTAATGATGCCTTTTTTAAAATATAAACAATAAATATAGGAACTAATATCTATGAATGATGTTATGATTAAAAAATGTGTGATTCGTCAAAAGTAAGTATTAATATACTTTGCTAGGTATGAACAGGGTCATTTAGTCGTATACGAAGTCTTGTCGTATTGTTTTAAGACCGGTGGTATAAAAAAACCGATCATAATAGCGGAGCACACGACTCACCTACCTGAAACGGAGGTACCCCGCGTCCTTTTCCAGCTTGTAGAAGCGTCAATTTTTGAGGCTCCATCGTTCTGAAAAGCTCATTTTAAAGGGGAAGCTTCAAAGAATATGACCATAGTTTTTAAAAATGTTAACCCTTTACGCCCCTCATTGAGATAAACGCAGAAAAAGAATTTGTTCACATTTTCCGACATTTTATAGGAAATTGACGGAATTAGAAAAAATATTTTAAAACAGCCCAATCCTCCGTGAATAAAACAAAAAAAAAAATTTAGCTCAATCGATTGAGTAGTTTCTGAGAAAAAAATTTCTAAGGGGACCCTACTTTTACCAAAATGGGCAAAAATTGCAAGCTTTGAAAGCTTGCCATTCATTAATGAATTCGAAACCGGCAAAATGATGACTTACACGCCCCCTAATTTCACATGGACTACAACATATTTCGATTAGAGCAAAATCGGAGATGGTGACTTCCAAAAGTGATCAATTTGTCGTGGAATGACCCTTTTATTTTTTTTCTATATGTATATGTTACGGTGAAAGACCGAAATCTTGTGAATATCGACATTCTCCAATTTCGGTCTTTCACCGTAACATATATACTAATAATAATAATTCTGTATTGTAATTAATGATAAATGAACGATAATTTATTTATTATCATATATCATTGCTGGGGTTAAAAATAATGTTATTGCAGATTACCTAATCAATTTAAATAAAGCGATGGAACACATTGTTCTGATGTTACAAAGTTTTAGTTATTTAAAGTAGCTAATTATGGCTAATTATTAATATTATTATACGCTAGTCAAAAAAATGAAGGGAACAGAAAAATTCGTTAAATTTTTAGGTCATTTTCATTTACGTAAATGCGGAATTTACGTGCGCTGGAAAATGCGCTTCTTCGAATTTGGAACCAAATTCCCCAAGCCATGATACGGCGATGCATTAATATGTGTGAACGTTTGCAAGATGTAATTAACAACCGTGGTGGTAATACTCGATATTAAATTTACAAATCCTTGAAAAAACATTTATTGAAAAAACAAAATTGCACTCACCCGCGCAACCATTGCTGCAGGCGCACATACCTGCGCGCTCCCACCTTCCCAAACCAAATCCGACCTTCCCAAACCAAAGCATTCTTTAAAAATTCAGCAATAGTACCGGTAAATGTAGAGAAACAAACTTTTTTACTCAACAAACGTATAAGTCGCGGATCGGAGTAGTAATGACGTTTCCTTAACTCTTTTTGTTCAAATTTCAAAGTTTGATCCATCGGTTCATAGGGAACAAAGAATCGGAGCCATTTGAAACTTCGCATACATTTTGTGGGCAACATGAGCTTAAAAAAAAACCTAGGCATAATCATTGCAATACTTATTTACAAATAAGTAACGTCCGTTTTTTGACGTTTTTTTACATCAATATTAATCATAAAAGAAAAACATTTAATCAAAAACTGATATACCCATTTTAAAGGGTACATTCTCCGCTTTCTGGGACCGTATTTACAATTTCTGTTCGATGGCGGGTTCATGAGATAATGACTATCAAAGAAAAAAGCGTCATTTCGGCATTGGTAGCTCATAACTTTGCGACCGATCGTCGAAACGAACTTCATGGACGTGCAAATTATAGGGGAAGGAACATGGAACAGCAGCCTAGAAGTGGCATTAATCAAAAAAATTTGTCTATGTCTGTACAAACCTTAAAAAAAGAACAAAAATTCTAAAATTTTTTCATCGCGATTTTTTGTATGTTTTGTTTATGATAATAGTCTCAAACGATTTTTAAGATAAAGGGTCGAAAACTAGAGACCTGAAGCTTCAAAATGACTATTCTGGATGTCTTCTGTGATGAATTTCAACGGAGGCAGAGCAATTTGAAAATGACCTAAAAATTTAACGAATTTTTCTGTTCCCTTCATTTTTTTGACTAGCGTATATTATTAAAGTAAATATATAAACAAAATTGTAAGAAATAGAAGGAATTAAACTTCAGTAGTACGATTTGGGCTTAACTTAATCCACAGTCGAATATTAAATAAACGACAAGAGACTGCATATGTTCTTATTAAGAAAGGTCATCTGATATTTAGAAAAGTAATACGTACTCTATGTGTTATTGTTCATCATTATTGTTTTTCTAAGTAAATATCAAATGTATAACACTGTACAATAAATTCTGACCTTTTTTTTATTTCATAACCACCATTATGATATTCTTACAGATTTTCGCGAGCTAAAATCCAATCTGAAATCCGTTTTTCTCTAGAAATGTCTGCTCTATCACGTACAATGGTTAGATTTTCACATACTCCCGTAAATTTTTAAATAAATTGAAAAATATCAGCAAAAATGGGTGCGTTCTTGATTTCTTTCTTACTTTGATCATTATTTAAACATATTTAAATATTTATAATGTAATAACAATTTATATTGTTTTTTTCGGGAAAGGTTATAGATTTTTCTCTTGTGAAAAACCTGTGAATAGCTGCTATGCTAACACGTAGAATTTTTCGAATTTTTCACGAAATCATTTGGCTCTTATATAATGTAATCAAAGTTTAATTAAAATTTGTAAAACAACCACTTGAAAGATGATTACTTTCTCTAACAGTTAAATATTAATTCCTCTAATAGTTAAATAAAATTGTGCATTATGTGACACTATCTATTCATATCATTGAAAACAAATTTCTAAAATATTTTAAAATTTATAATAATACTAATGACACTTTATTGTACCCTTGCTGCAAAGGTAACACAACCTGTACAACGAATTTCAAGTTATCATGATGAGAATGTTGCAAAAATATTCTTTGACCAATTACAAAAACCTTTATTTATATTCATAATTTGGTAATTAAAGCGCATTTATTAAGCTCTGCTTGATTTACTGCACTCTACAAACTAATTATATTATAAAAATAGAAGCAATAATAAACAAATCAAAATAAACTTATATATGTATATAGACTTACATACATATCACAGTCTTAGATTTGAGTATTTGATACTAATTCAATTACTTTCTAAATAAAAACAGTTTTCCGATTTTCCTGTAAAATATACTTCCTCCAGTTGTGATACTTTTATTGCAAGTGTTCAATATTATAAGACAAAAATACTTGCTTTGTAAATCTAAGATCGCAAACATAAAATAAATTCTTATGAAATATTCTTAAAGAATCAATTCCATGTATAAATGCAACTATACCTATTTCTTTTGATTTCAGTCCAAAGCGAATGGAACTAACAGAACTTGAAAGCTAGCTGATAGTAGCTTACATTGCAGTCCTAGTTGTTGTTTAGTTAGCACATTAAAAAAGAAATAAAATACTTTGAGTTATCCTTAAGCTTTTATGATGAAAAACAATAAAAAGATACAATTCTATCTGTATTTTGAAATATTTCTAAAGAACAGTGTTGGAGAATTTTAAAAGTTGAATTATATTATTACAAAAGACAATTAAATTTATACAAATATTTCATAAAAAATTTTAATAAAATTATAGGATATAAATAAGAATGTTTTTTCTTACATGTGACGTTTCATAATTTAAATTTGCAGCTTTTGCTTCAAGTTGCATCATTTTTTGTTCAGCTTGAGGTTCCACTTTAGTTCGTAAATAATCAGGTACTAAATCATGAGCAAATGTAGAAATTCTACCTTCAGTTAAACGAAGTAGATCTTCATCTTTTTCTGGACTTAATCGTAATGGTAAAACTGTCAGATTTCTTAAATTTGGTGCTTTATCATGTCCAAGGATTTTTGAAAGACTAGTTAACTATAAAATAAAATAATGTTTTAAATGATATTAATTAGTTGAATATATATAAACTTACTTAAAACATTTATTATAATATATTTTGTATATAAATGCTGAAAAGTATAAAACAAGAGTTAATTATTATATTTGTTATAACAGGTATGCTATTAACCCTTTGCACTCGAGGGCTCCGGAGCAGAGCCATTTAAAATTTGTCTTCAAACTCAAGGGCTCCGCTATGGAGACAATGCAAATAATTTTCAGTTTTTAACATAAGGACAAAAACAAATCGTAAAAACTATTTATAGGATATTTCGCTTTTGGTGACAAATGACGGTCACGACTCGTGGATTTGTATTCATAAACAATTAAAAAAATAATAACATGCAACAATGACTTTTCTTTTCACTAAAATTGAATTAGGGTTAATAATAATTTAATATTCTGTTATTTATTCTTGTTGTAATATTATCCTATATAAAGTATCCTTTATTTAAAAAAATAAAGTACTGTTACAATATAATACTTACATGTCCTGAAATAAGTGCAAAATTATCGAGGAAGTTAGGCCAATTTAAAGTTTCATATTCATGTTCTAATTTGAATATCATTGCAGCAATAGCTGTTTTTAAGTCATTTACTTTCATGATAATGGCTTCCAAAGCAGAATCCAATTGCTTTTCTTCTCTCTGCATTTTGAACTATATACATCCAAAGGTTAATGAAAATATATTAGATGGATGTATGATTATTAATATAAATACTGTAAATATTATACATGGTGTGATCTAAAAGAACACAGTCTATTCCAGGGACATTTGATCTCTTTTAAATCATTAATGTCTTTCAAAACAGTAAGTTTAACTCATGGCTTCACTATTATCATTAATTTAAGCATATTGAATATCCCACTAGCAGTTTTGAAACTTAACACAAAACTTTACAATTGCACTTTAATTTAAACTTAAGACCAATTTTTAAATTGCAGAACTATGGAATCATATATCACATTAATACATAACAATCACAGTTAGATGGTATATTACATATTCTTACATAAGGATACAAAGAAATGGCGTGCAGGAGATCAATGGAAACAAAATTTCGTTTTTGATCATACTATGTATCTATATGATATTTAACCTTTATCCTGAAAATCTACTTTTGTAATACAGATATATAATTGAAATCTATGGTCACATAATATTAATGATTTGTCTGATTTTTTAAATAAATCGGTTTCTAAAATACATTTTTAAAACAATTCAGGACATTTTGAAAACTTAATTATTATATTTCATTTAGAACTAAGTAAACTTAAATAAAAATTCTAATTATTTCTTGAACTTTTGAAACATTTTTAATAATTTTATATTACTCGTTAACAAATACATTGTTTGTAATTGTCACAAAGTTATTTTTATATTCCTATTTTTTTTAAGAGCAATTTATGAGATCTTTTTTAACAGGAAGATCCATGATATCCATTTGGTCAATAAGCCAAATTTATTTATCATAACATTTATGACTTTAATTTATTAAAAATGTTATATATATATTTCATTTGTTATGTGAGATTTTTTGTTACGATGGTAAAAATATATCATTCCTTGTATTATTGAAAATTCTGATTAAGAGTTAAATTCATGTGAATAATTAAATGTTTTGCATGAAATATTAATCATATATTTTGTTTTATTGAAATGCAATATTTTTAGTTTACCCATTTTATTATTAATTTTACTTAAGCAAATTAATGTAGGTTCGTGGAAAAATAACTTGTAAAGTTTAATGAACTTTGGTTGCTATTTTGCACTGTATGTTTAGTTAATAACATTAATTAAATATGTTTTTTTTGCTGCTCAAAAATATTCGATACTTTACAGACCTCAGTTGACATAATGGATTTTTTAAGTGCTGTTCAAAACAATTGAACAAAACAAATGTGTGAACTGATTAAACGTCCAGATAAGGATCAAAATAATTACCTTATAATAAACATGCTTACTACAAAAAGAAGGATACTTACTATTTTATGCTGAATACAACAATAATAATGCAATCTTTACAGTTATTAACTAGTTATATTTAATTATTAATTAAATGAAAGTAACCTTTTAATTTGATATTAATATTTAATTTCATAGTACTGAAAAATAATTATTTAAAATATGTAATATATTTATAGAGTAAGTAGTTTTAGTATTGGTTAGGTTTATTTTTGACATGTATGCAATGCTTGTTTCACTAACTATATAACATCCAAACCAAAGAGTATATAGAAGAAGCGACACTGCATGTAACACATTTGATACTAGACCAAAGAATAAGTGGGAGAACCGAAACCGACTGATGGGTGCTTTCATTAAAAAATGCGGAGTGAAATTATGACAAATGTTATATCAGGGACGATATGCAATGTATGAAGTGCAAATAGAATACAGAAACGGAGATATATATATATATATATATATATTTGTTATTCAGTACATATTATATAGATATTTTTGGGAAGATTTTGAAATATTGTATACATAGTTATTACATTTTATATGCGAGATATATAGTTTGTAAGTTTTATATACATGATGTAGTAAGTAAAAGACGCAGGAGATGGAGTGATAAAGAGCGGGAAAGAGAATACGAAGGGGTGACCGAGTGCAGATTGAATGGTCTGAATGAGAGCGGGAATGAAATGTTAGGGGAAACAGACCGTTGGAGGCGCTACGAGAAGACTGAGTTTATGACTACGTTTCCATCGAGGGTCCAAATCGGGTCAGAGTCGGGTTAGAGTCGGGTTGGGGTCAGCGCTTGTACGGTGGAAACGCCAAAGGTTTAGTTGAACTCTACCCTACAAAATTTTAGGGTAGCGTTCAGTTGAGGTTCGGTGGAAACGTCAAGAGTCGAGTTCGTGTTGCCAACATAACAAACCCAAATTGCATTGTGTATCACGTGCTGTATTAATCGGTGTAGAAGAGGTTACTATTAGTTTTTGTCGGTGATCTTGTAATCTGAGAAATAATTTTTGTATGTTATTTTGATATTCTAAAATTAATATTGCTCAGCTTTACATGTCAGAATATGGTAGTTGACTTTGTGCAGTTGGTAATGTTCAACCCAACTCCAACCCCAACGTAACTCTGATCCGATGGAAACAGGCAAGGCAACTTAACTCTAACCCGACTCTAACCCAACTCTGACCCGATTTGGACCCTCGATGGAAACGTAGTCGATGGAAACGTAGTCGATGGAAACGTAGTCGATGGAAACGTAGTCAATGTAAGACTGATGTAAGGGCGCAATGAGCCAGTCTGTGGCCAAAAAGCGCCATCTTCAAGCATGAAGAAAATAAAAACCTAAACCTAAACCTAAACCAAAGAATAAGTGTGTAGGGGACAAATAGTTCCCGGTGTGGCGCTGGTATAGCAAGCCTAAAGCTTAGGGCTTGTACTCATGCGTCTCGCAGGTTGGTACGACGCCAACGGCGGGAGACGCCATGGAAGTCCAGTCGTAATAAAGATCTCGTACACAACGGCACGTGTAGTCACTATCCTTTCCCTACAAGTGTAACGCGAGCGTACTTGTTATCATCCTGAATATAGTCAGTGTAGTATGGCGACACGACCGTGAGAATATTTACAGAGCGCATCTGTACTTTGTTATATCGATGACCATAAATTAAGAGCGAAATTTAAACTATCTGAGCGTGCGATCATGTACAATAGACAAAGCTTATATTGTTAAAGCCACTCGACGTGGGTGTTCGTGCTAGGAAAAGTTTGGGAATCCAGAGAATAAACATAGCTTCATTCTGAATGTTTGTAGAGATTAATTTATTAGGGACCGTATCGAATTCGTTGTTTTTGACTAACAAGGGACACCACCCAATTGATACACGCCGATTTTGATGAAATTTTTATATGTTATAGAACTCGAAAAAATATTTGACACGTATTTTTTTTTATCGGCAAACATCCACTCTGAAGTGGTGAAAATAACCCTTAAAGTTGGGGATGAAGAAACTATTTTCGTAAATATCTCGGGAACCATTAGGCCTAGACGAAAAATTCAAAGTGCAAATTTTTCTGTTTTTAAAGGCCAATAATATGGTATAAGTGGAGTTTTGAAAAATTTATTTATTTAGAAAATATGTTAAAAATTAACATTATTTTGCAAATTTTTTAAATAAAACGTTGTTCCATCTTGATCAAATTTCACATACATAAACTATGAGTCCAAAGAAAAAATACGGATCAATTGGAATTTTTAATTTCGCTTGCGGAAAAAATATTACTGTCCTTGAAGTTATACGTACATTTTATACCTTCCGTTCGGTTCACGACTGACTTCTATACATAGTATTCTGGCAATTGTATTATATTATATTTTTTATTCTAATTCGATAAAAAAAATACTTATGTTGCGTTTACCGTTCGCGGTCTAGGGATTTTAGGATGTGGGTAAGTTAACTCGTGGAGCGCTGAGCGTTCTGCTCGCGGTGTGTAGAAATGATTCGAAACAGATTTAAGATGGAAAACGACTAAGTCCAATTGTTTATTCAGATAATTGACAAAATACTTCTTTTACGAGAGCGAACTGAAGCGTATAAAATACAAAATTTGTTTTATCGTTCTGCGCTTGGCGGAGATCTTCGGGTGATGCAGATCGATGCCCCTTCCTCGCTGGGTCCTGGATCCTCCCTCAGGATCATCCCTTGTCCAATGGTGGAGGAGTCCACCCCGGTCCGATGTGGGCCCCTTCTCCTGGCTGTGGTCCACCGTCAGCCGCGTGGTGGTGGAGGCTCCGCCAAGACGCGGGAACGTAACATTGAACATGTGTTTAGAGAAAGCGTTGGACCCAGAGAAACGCGAAAACAAAGTCCTTGTACTGGGCGAAAATTTACGACCCTCTTCGAGTGCATGAAAAGACATTCGTAGGAGATCTCGAAGCTTTCCAGAACCGAACGCGACTTAGTCAAAAACAACGAATTCGATACGGTCCCTAATAAATTAATCTCTACAAACATTCAAAATGAAGCTATGTTTATTCTCTGGATTCCCAAACTTTTCCTAGCACGAACACCCACGTCAAGTGGCTTTAACAATATAAGCTTTGTCTATTGTACATGATCGCGCGCTCAGATAGTTTAAATTTCGCTCTTAATTTATGGTCATCGATATAACAAAGTACAGATGCGCTCTGTAAATATTCTCACGGTCGTGTCGCCATACTACACTGACTATATTCAGGATGATAACAAGTACGCTCGCGTTACAGTATACAACAAGAGACGACACTCCGAACGAAACTTTTGATGTTTAGAAAATGCGGGAAATTTAAATCAAATGAATTTAATTTCATGACAACCTCTTACATGTAATTAGAAATCTATTTGTCATAAATTTTCTGTATATTGTTAATATTGATATTCGAAATATTTGCATCAATTTTACGAAATTGAAAAATTAAAAAAGAAAGGCATATACGAGAATGATTACTATATATATAAAATTTTAAGAATACACATATGTATATTACTCAAATGATTATTATAACTTATAAGGAAATAATGGACTATTTATTATAAGAAAATATGTATAGATGAATTACAAGGTAATAATGTCATGAAAATTGTAAAGTAAGAACATAAGATTTTAACTTTATAAGTAAGATACATTAAAATAATAATATACATATATGATATTGTATGATTTTGTTATTATAGATCAACTTAATTGCACTGTGGTGTCAAAGGATTATATAGAATATGAAGACATCATTGAAGATATCCTTAAAGCAAAATACTTTCTGGATCATATACATAGAAATTAGTGTATTACTTCAAAAGAATATTTTTTAGCTCTTATTACTTCTCTTAATTATAAAGTGTTATATTCAAGCAATATTCTTCTTTTTGTAGAAATGACATGTAATATTCAAGGGCAGTTAAGTTCATAAGAGGAAAAATTATTACAGTGCGTAGGTAAAATTTTGTAGCTTGCTGACTATTAGTATTTATAATAATGTGTAGATTGTTTAAAAAATAATTTTATCAATTATTCTTTATAATTACAAAATGTACTATCAAAAGGAGTGAGTTACAAACTAAAATATCCAAACACCAAACTAAATAATAACTTATTAAATAAATTTAACTAATTTAAAATTATCTGTCATTGAAAACAGTGTTGAATGAATAAAAAATAATCGTAATTTTACACTAAAGTCAGTACAACTCATTGCATAACTCCTACAAAAATTCCTTATTATATCAGTATAATCAAATAAATGTGTATATAGTTTTTTTTTCATTACATTGAAATCACATCCTTCTCATTTACTTATAATTTCAACATAAATGAAATATATATATGTCGGAAATACGAGTGATAGGGTTCGACATAATCAGCCCCAATTCTTTTTTTCTCTCTATTTATTTTCAGAACGTTACAGAATTTCTATTGGAATAGATCCTGCGCACTTGAGAGCTAAACCTCCACTGACCGCCGCGCCGTCGCGTTCTCCCGTCGCTTATCGCATATAATCCGGCATGAATGAATTTGGTTTATTCACACATTTTTATAGAATATACCGTATTTTCAAAAACGAACTTAGTGAACGTGTCGGTCATTTTCACTCGTGTCTTACATAACATTCTGTTGTTATACGTAAAAAGCTATACAACTTTCCCATTAAAAATTTTAATGTATCTCGTATGATTTTCGAAATAGTGCAAGTGGGTCGAAACTTTAGGAAGTCGCTTCACTACTTAAAATCGTGTCTCACAAGCCGATAAAAAAATACATGTATCTTATTTTTGCTTATTTAACAAACGTACGAAGTTTCAAAAAAATTGAAGGGGAACATTTCCATATCTTCCCTTGTAAGTCAAAGTTAAATAAAATAACGAATAAAACAATTAAGTATAGGATCCAGTTATTCATTATTTACAGATAGAAGCAAACCAATTATTTGTTATTAACTTAAACTGAGTGAATCGAACTTTTTTAATACTTGTATTCGTTATTCGAAAGGAATAAGGAATAAAATTTCAAACATTGTTCTTACGGTCTGCCAGAAAGATGTGAAACAATAATTCACATATTTTGAAGGAAAAATAACTTTTCAATTCAGCAAAAAATTTTTGATTAACAAATGGTTAACTAATGATTAACATATGTATTAAATCCTGTTTACATAGTTTACAAAACTTGTAAAAATAATTTAAATCAGACTTACCTATTGTTTAAAAGTAATTCTCCTTCTGACCTACTCAATTTGTCTTTCTCTTTCTTTTCAATGTCAAACATTCTTTCTTCAAGGGACTGTTGCATCGAGGCGTAGAAATCCGCACGTTCTTTTTCCATCAAGAACGCTGATCGTGTTGCGATCGGCAGTTCAGGATACAGCGTCTGGTGTTCAATATCGTAGAAAAAATGAGAAACCGCTAAAGTTATTTATTTATGGTTGTTTCTTTTTGTGTGATTATACATTAGATAATTAATTAGTGAAAAGTAACAGTAAAATGTTATAGTGAAATGTGAAGTAAAGTGAGTTCATTGATCTAGCTACAACAACAACTGTTATGCGATGTGTATCCTTTTGTAACGATTCTGGAACCTAGGTTCAGATGTTAACAGCGCTAGTGAGGTAAAGAGCGGCTTTTACCAACTGAACGACTCGTTTTAACAAATAACTAAATCTAAAGATTGTGGGATTCGTGTGGTGTGCGGTTAAGGAATGAAATCCACAGGTCAATATCTTGCAACAATTAGGTTTATTCAATAAAATAATGAAGATGATAAAAATAGTTATTTGAGCCAAATAATAACAAAATATGAAAAGTATACTGGTTTGATCAAAAGAAACTAAATAGACTTTGATATAATATTAATAATTGAAATAATAGAACTTGGCAAATTAAACAGTACGTCATAGGTAATTGTGAATCTAACAAAATAACTCTCGCTAGTTAATACTTTATATTAAATCGTACCTAAGTCTGATTTCGGATAAAGCTAACTTCGTTTTTATAAAATTAACTGACTTCGATATTCTATAAGATTTGATTCTCGGTTTCGAATGCTATCGCAATGATAAAATTTATCTTGATTAATACGTTTGTAATTTATAATGAATATTCTTTACGAAATTAGTAATATTAGCGCGTTATAGTCTACCGCAGCGGGGAACACGACCTAAGTGTGATTCTCTAAGTGTTCCTAGATACGCTTTCGCAAAGTTAGACAGATTAACAATTTTATCTGATATCTAACGTGGTGTAGTCGACTACGGAAATTACGCTGATGACAGAACAATATTCTTTTATTAATTCAAGTTCCAAAACTTGTTTGAATCTAATTAAATTATTTCCTCGGAACAGTTACTCTTTCTTAATTTGTCTCGACAACTAATTGTCCATGACCCTTTTTGTCAAAACGAACACTGACAGCCAAAACCAGATCGCTTAATTGGGGAGCCTGCATTAGTTAGCTACTAGAACGACCCAACGATACAGGAAAAGGGTGAACAGTATAAGTCTAACAGGGTAGCAAATCAATTGATTCTAATTATAAAACCGTGATTGCTTAACTGCCACCCAAAAGACACGGGCTTCAGAGACCAAGCCGCTCAAATGGAGAGCCTGCGTTAGCTAGCTACGAAACGACCCAGAGCGAGCTCTAAGAATCTGATGGCGCGTTAGCAATCCGATGAAAAATCAAATATGAGTAGCTGAGAGCTATCGTTTCGATATCTTAGCCTTTCTTGGCGCTAAGTATAGCACTCTCCTAGCGGAGTTTCAGATACGAGACCGTTTGAATGGGGAGCTTGCGTTAGCTAGCTACTAGAACGACCCACGATCAAGTATCCAAATGGCGTATGCTCGCTTTACCAGTCAAGTATTAAGAATCGTTGCGACTCTTGACAGCGAAAACTGTTCCGGTTATACTTATCCAGGAGACTTCTAGCGTGCTCGACTTCGAAAACTGTTCTGCGATTTAGGCGGGTTTCGCTCGGCCTTTTATACTCGCAGGCCTGTCGATTTCTTGGAAAATCCCCATAACGTCGAAATATATAATTTTCATATAAATTCGTAATTAGACATTAATTGTGCAAACGAACGATTGAATTACATTATTAATATCGCATTCTATATAATATTTTATGTTCCTGATAAAAAAGTAATAATTTAATAGTGTTTTAATGAAAATTGTACTTTCTATCTTCTTCTATATACTATGCACGACTTTCATACGGATCGAATCTAAATGTATAAGCATACGATGCTTCTAGAACATTCCATTGAACGATATTATAATTTACAGTATATATTGTAATAAACTAACATTTGACCAGTTCCGGATAACATAACACATCACTCAATAAGTCTCCGGTCAAACTAAGAAAAACAAATTTTTTTTTAGAAATTCCACTTTAATCATCAATATACTTTCCTTCCAGTGTGATACATTGATTCCAACGATCCTCTAACTTTTCAATTCCCTTTATATAAAACGATTTGTCTTTGCCCCCAAAATAAGCCTCAGTTTCCGCAATCACTTCTTCATTTGAGCCAAATTTCTTTCCCTGGAGCATTTTTTTCATATCTGCAAAGAGCCAGTAGTCGTTGGGGTCCAAATCTGGAGAGTACGGTGTGTGGGGAAACAATTCAAAACGTAATTCATTTAATTGAACCATTGTGTTCATCGACTTGTGACACGGCGCATTGCCTTCGTGAAACAGCAAACGCGGCACCCACTTTGGAAGCAATTGCACATGCCTAAATTTTCATGCAAAATTGTGAAGACACTACCTTCTGATATCTTCAAGGCATCAGCTATCTCACACAACTTAAGTTTACGGTCTTTTAAAACTATTTTGTGGACATTTTTTATGTTTTCCGGAACAACTGCTGATTTTGGACAACCAGAGCGTTCAGCATCATCGGTTTTTGTACGACCGCATTTAAATTCAGCATACCAGTCAATGATAGTTGATTTCCCTGGTGCAGAGTCCCTATAATGCTTATCAAGTCACTTTTTGGTTTCAACAGTATTTTTTCCGATTAAAAAACAGTGTTTAATCAACACAGGAAATTCCTTTCTATCCATTGTGTTCAAAATTACGAAACTTCGGGCACTAAAATGACTGTAACTTCTAAACTATCGGTCAGAATACCATGAAATTTTGACACGTACTGTTTGAAAGTTAGTATTATTCGAAAATAATGTGGGTCTGTCACCAGTGTCGCCATATATGTGTCAGACCAGGGACTTATTGAGTGACGTATTAATATTAGTACGCTTGATGTGCATTGATTGATTTGTTTAACCAATAGGTTTTAATAACTAATAATGTCCTAATTGTAAAATGTATTCCTATCCTTCTCTAAGATTACGCGAGAATACTAGGAAATTCGGAGCGAGCATCGCGGCACATATGCACATAGCATCAGAAGAGGAAATCGCGACGAAGCGAGGGAGGTCGAGCTCTGGGAAGAGTATAAGACCAAAAAGAAGAACCTCAGAGCGGCCATCACGGAGGCGAAATCCCGGTCGCGTGAAGCCTTCTTCGGTAGCCTGAGAAGTAACCCGTGGGGGTGCCCATACAAAATGGTGATGGGAAAACTCCAGCCATGGGCGCCCCCGGTTACGGTGGGGCTAGACCTCGAGTTCCTGGAGACGGTGGTGAGCACCCTGTTCCCAAGGGACGAGGAGGGGCCACCATCGGTCTCGAGGCCGGCCCAATTTGAATGGGCCGAGGAGTTCGGGGTCACCGACGAAGAGCTGGCCAGAGCGGTGAAACGCATGACGGCCCGGAACACAGCTCCGGGCCCGGATGGCATACCTGGCAGGGTCTGGGAGAGAGCCTTGCGCGTCCTCTCCTCCTGGCTGCGGCGACTCTTCGACAGTTGTCTGCGGTCGGGGCGCTTCCTGTCCCGGTGGAAGTGAGGAAGGATGGTCCTGCTCCGCAAAGGGGGGAAACCCGCGACGAGTCCCTCTGCATACCGGCCCGTAGTGCTGTTGGATGAGGTGGGCAAGTTATTCGAAAGAATAATTGCTGCCCGCCTCACCACGCACCTGACGTGTGACGGCCCGGACCTGGCCACGTGTCAGTATGGCTTCCGTGAGGGTCGCAGCATCATCGATGCGGTGCATCGGGTGCGCACCCTCGCGGAGGCCTCGGCCTCCCGGGGGAGGGGAGAGTTGCGCTGGGTGTCAGCTTAGAATTTAGAGTGATACCGCGAGGACCCGACAAAACGAGTTTCCTTTTTTTCTCTTTCCTTTTTTTGTGTGCGTGGAAGAGCCGTGTGAGCCAACTACCCTTTCCCGGCTACAAGTTGAGAAAACTACGTTTGGCGAGCTCAACCACATGTCCAGGTAGGGAAATAACAGGTAACAACAAATAGGTAGGGATCAAATTATATCACGAACAAGAAAGTTTAGAACACGAATCATCAAGAACCATCGTAAAACATGAACACTTGTAACAAGCGCTGAAACATACGAACTTAGAACACCAGTAGTAATAACGCGATCGAGCATCTTAAACCACGAACGATCATTTCAAACTAGACTCAGTGGTCATTAAATTGTGACTGGGTCAAAAGTAGCGTTGATGTTCGAATCCGCGCAATTCACGCAATACTATTTATAATGAAAGTGGTGTTTGCATTATATTCCGTATATCCAAACATGCGGACTATGTATTCAGGATAGTCCGTACACTATACAGCATCTCTTTGGTATAGTAGGGAATGGCATAAGAACGCCAACAAATTTTCTTTCGAGTCGCCAAAAATTATTCTCACAGATATCTTTTTTCGCAAAAAAGAACTTATTTACAAAATTTGGTCGATATCGTAACACGACTATTTTCCTAAGTTTCGCCCCGCTTGTAACACGTGAGCCGAGTGATATAGTGTAAATAATATCCGTTTTAATTCTAAATTAATTTCAATAAAAATTATACTTACTATAGATATACCTTAGTTCCGAAATGTCCCGGTGAAAGGAGACAAACCCCTCTCACACAAGCGGTATCCTTGTTAGTTTATTAGTTTCGGACATAAATAATAATGAAAAACTTTCAGTATTGTAGACATAAAGATGCAAAAAGTGGTATTGCACTGTTTTAATTTGATTTGTGCAAAGCTCTTATTTATTATTTAACAAAAATCTTTAACACTTTTGAAAACTATAACACTAACAATAACTTCTAAAGAAACAAACTTTACTTAAATACTATTTAAAAAACACAAAACATTTAAAACGACTTTTGCGACTTTATTCCGCCTAATTTCTAAACGCCCTTCTTTCGTCGAGGTCTCCAATCAACAACCCTCTTTTATTCCGCTTGCCGTTTCAAAGAAGAACGAATGAACGCCCGCTCGCACTTGCAATGTCTTGCAATGTCGGTAACTCTTATACAAATGACAAATAATTTAATAACATTTATTACCGACGTTCGGTCACTGACAGCTGTTTTGACATTTCCTCATTCCCACAGTATAATACATTGCATGCTTGATATTTGTGATGAAATGAAATAAAGTAAGGGGATCCTTTGCCTTTCCTTCACAAGCTCATCTGCATTATAGCAATTTGCGATAAATTATCCTAAATCGTATCGGTTACCCATGAACTCTTTTGGGATCAGATCACAAGAATTTCATATTAAATTCTAAGGGAGTTGAATTATTGGAGATAGATTGCTTATAGGAATTTAGTACAAGCATCGCGGAGGTTTGACAATGAGTACTGGTAATATATGTACACTATAAAACTCGTGAGTGTACCTATCACCCACCAACGAAGAAGCACCAGTATCCTAGTACGAAGACTTTTTCGCAATAATGCCTGATTCTGACGATACGCTTCCTTTTTTCCTTCTTGTTCTTTTGCCCGTCATGGAAATATTCATACATGAAAGATGTTAGGGTTTGGTCGAGCCCTGGTTATTGCACTTCGTGCCGTCTAAGTTCTATTGGAATTGAAGGACCACCCAATGTTTGTACGGATTGGGGCCGTGTAGAAACACTCACAAACTTGTATTAAAAATATAGGTTTTAATAAAGACGTGTGTATGTGTGTATAAACGGAGGTTGTGTGTGTGTGTGTTTTAGTGTGTCGAATATTTAAGTATTAAACTGATTCTGTTCTGTACTGATTGAACTCTGTACTATCTAACTATTCTCCTGTCTATACTGTTGTCGGTTTGTACTGTTAGTTCTCTAAACTGTTAGCTATCTGTCCAATTTGTCATCTTCTAGCTTCGTTAACACCTCTGTCCTCCCTTCCATTGCGCCCTTAGCGTGGTACTTTTCTGGAAGGGGAACAGAAGTTCCTACGGGGGAGGACGGCATTCCGGGGAGAATCCGGGTTTTTCCAAAATCCTATGACGTCAGTCCCGGTCCGCGGGACCCGTTACTTCTAAGGGTCAGATCGCTCTCTGACCTTCTAAGCTGAGAGATTTATGACATGACCTGTGTCACTGAAGCCAAAAATTCTAAAGACTAGTGCAGCAATAAACAGATCTGCTAAAAACTACAAATTGTCACGTACCATCGTAGTGCTGGCACGCAGATGGTACGGATACTAAATTATGGGGTTCAAAAGTGACCGCTTTCCCTCGTCATGTCGTAAACCTCATCTATGCGAAACTCTAACATGCCGCCCCCCTTGAACGCTCGATGCGCGTTCAATGTCCTAATCTATACTATCTATATACAATAACAAAGTAATACCTAACTATTACCTACAGTCTATGTGTATATCTAAATACTATCTGTGTATTGCAAACTGAAATCTCGAATACATTGTATCTATGTTTACAATTCTTATCTCTAGTTTATCCTAATGCTAATGTATGTATATTGTTACATTAAATTTTCTATTTGGTTACATTCGCATCTTCCTTCTCGTTAATAGGTAATATGCAAATCTTCGTAGCCGGTCGTTTATAGGTACCGGTCGCAGTCCTTATCGTGACGACCCGTACTTCTCCATCCTTGCCCTGGTGTACCTCTGCTACTCTGCCCAGACTCCATCGCAAGGGTGGTAGGTTGTCATCTTTGATGATAACGAGGCTGCCTTCTGTTAGTTGGTGATCTGATGAATGTCTCCACTTGTACCTTTGCTGAAGGCTGTTCAGGTATTCTTTGTGCCACCGCCGCCAAAAATGCTGAAACATTTGCTGTAGCATCTGGTACCGGTTTAGCCTATTCGATTTAATTTCTGTTAGGTTTTCCTCTGGCAGCGCACACAGTGCAGTGCCAACTAAAAAATGTCCAGGAGTCAAGGGAGTAAGGTCATGGGGATCAGATGAAATCGGACTCAAGGGCCGTGATTTTGGCAGGATTCTATTTGAACTAATAGCGTGTATAACTCTTCGTATGTTAATTTTTGCTCTCCTATGACTCTATTGAGGTGATACTTTGTTGATTTCACAGCGCTTTCCCAAAGACCTCCAAAGTGAGGTGCTTGAGGAGGTATTAAGGACCACTGTATCATTTTTTCATTTAAAAACTTTGAAACTTTCGAATTGTGTTGTTCACTAAGCAATAACTTCTGTAGGTCTGCGAATCTATTTTTTGCTCCGACAAAATTTGTTCCGTTGTCGGAAACAATACTCTGACAAAGGCCTCTACGGGAAATGAATCTATTGAGACATTTTAAAAACGCGTCAGTACTGAGGTCAGTGGCTAATTCAATGTGCGTAGCCTTTGTGGCGAAACATACAAATATACATGCGTACGATTTAATTGACGTTTTACTACGGGTACGATCTTTTGTCGTAAACGGACCTGCATAATCTATACCGCAGGTTGAGAATGGGCGAGAAGGTTTCACTCTATCTGCAGGTAGCTGACCCATTGGATATTCTATCCCACGCGGTTTTATTCTAAAACATCTCACGCAGCTTCGGAGTATTCGCTTTACATTTCTGGTGCAATTAATTGGCCAGAAACGTTCACGAAGAGACGCGACTACATGCTGACACCCTGCATGAAGGAGCCTAATATGCTCATTTCTAATAATCAGATCTGTCAACACGTGCTTTGCGGGCAGTACAATCGGATGCTTTTGATCGTAGGGAATGGACGCGTTTTTCAGCCTCCCGCCTACCCTAAGTATACCTTTTTTGTCTATAAACGGCGCTAACGATTGCAAATGACTTTGCTTCGGTATTGCCCTATCTTTCGCTAATGCATCTAATTCAGGCTGAAATCTGTCTTTCTGCGCTATACGGATTAAGCAGTGCTGTGCTGCTTGTAAGTTTGTTACTGTCAGCTGTATGTCTTCACGGTCTATACTATTGTCACTACGTTTTGTTCGAATTTTTCCTATGAATTTTAGGCAATATGCTACTATCCTCACTAATCGTGTATACTCGGAATACCGAAGAAATAATTCATTCGTATCGGAAACTACTGCTAATGTTACTACTGCTTTTAATTTTTCTTCAGGAACAACTGCTACTCCTTCTGTTGATTGCGGCCAATGTTTAGAATCGCCTGCCAACCACGAAGGTCCTAACCACCATAAATCATTAGTAATTAATGTTTTCGCGCTGCTACCACGAGAAATTAAGTCTGCGGGGTTATCTTGAGAACGTATATGTTTCCAATTGCTCAATTCTGTGATTGCCTGAATCTGCGTAACTCTATTCGCGACAAACGTCTTCCACCTACATGGATTACCGCGAATCCATGCAAGTGCTATTGTGGAATCGCACCAATAAAACTCTTTATCTATTTTAACGCGAAGCGCGGATTTCACCTTTCTTACTAAATCTGCTAATAATAATGCGCCACATAACTCTAATCTTGGTAACGATATTGTTTTAAGGGGTGCTACACGAGACTTTGAACACAAAAGCCTCGTTTCCCATCTATCTAAATCTATTTTTACTCGCAGGTAGACACTAGCCCCGTATGCCTTTTCGGAGGCATCTGCGAAACCATGTAACTCTACCTTTTTGTCCGCATGAAGTGCACGCCGCGGAATTGTTAATTCACTCAAATGCGACAACTCCTGTCTGTAAGTTGTCCATTGAGTGTATAGCTCTTGTGACACTGACTCATCCCAAGTTGTTTTCGTTTGCCACAACTGCTGCATTATCAGTTTGGCAGTGGTGATCACCGGACCAATTAATCCTAGAGGATCAAAAATTTGGGCTATTTCTGATAGTATTACTCTTTTGGTTACTCTATTAGGTTGCGATGAATTAACTCTAAAAAACAACTCATCTTTCTTAGGCGACCAATGCAAACCCAGTATTTTTGACTCAGAATCTTCGCTAAGTGTCCTATCCTGAGATTCTAATTCTGCGTTTCCCAATTCTATGCAATTGGTGGACCACTTTCTTAACGATAACCCAGCCTTATTTAATACGGTCGTTAAGTTTTCTTTTATCTGCATTAACTCTCTAACTGTGTCCGAACCTGTTAGTAAATCATCAACGTAGAAGTCATTGATGATTATTTGGCTGACAGTCGGAAATTCCTGTTCGCATTTCAACCCGATTTCCTGCAAAACGCGAGTGGCTAAAAAGGGAGCTGATGCTGTGCCGTACGTTACAGTATTTAATTCGTAAGTCTCTATGGGAAGATTTGGATTTGAACGCCACAAAATTCTCTGAAAGCATCGTTGAGACGGTTCTATTAATACTTGTCTATACATTTTCTCTACATCGGCTGTTATCACGTATTTTGGGATCCTGAAGCGTAAAAGAATTGCTATTAATTCACTTTGAACGGTTGGGCCTACATTTTGGGTGTCGTTTAATGATACACCTGTCGTGCTTTTAGCCGAACCGTCAAATACAACCCGAAGTTTTGTGGTCGTGCTATGTTCTCTAATAACGGCGTGATGAGGGAGATAAAAACTTGATCCAGCTTCTTCTACTACCGGGGTCGGAATTCGCGACATATGCCCTAACTTCTCATACTCTTTAATAAACTCTACATATTGGTCGCGCAGCTGCGGCTGTCTATTTAATTTTCTTTCTATTGATTTAAATCTATTTTCAGCCTGCTGCTGCGATAAACCTAATTCTTCTAATTTGCTATTAAACGGAATTCTTACTATATACCTGCCACTCTCGTCTTGTCGCGTAGTGGCTCTAAAAAGGGCTTCACAATCGTCTATTTCTAACCTAGATCGATCCTGAATGTTCTCTATTTCCCAAAATCTCTCAATTTGATTATGTAAATCTCTATTGGTGACGAGATGACACCGTTGAATCTTTTCAGTAAGGGGCCAACTAATTTTCCCCCCTAAAACCCATCCTAGCTGAGTTTTCTGCCAAAGTAAATTACTACCTGCTTTATGTTGCCCTACACATAATAGATGCCAAAATAGTCCTGCGCCTATGAGTACATCGATTGGCCTACATTTATTAAACTCAGGATCAGCTAATACTATGTGGGCTGGTTTAGAAGTCACAATACTGTCTAAAACTATACTTGGCATGTCTTGAGTTATCTCATTAAGTACAAGACACGCGAGGTTAGCGCTAAATTTATTGATCCTAGATCCTATCTTTATATTAACTCTATCTTTAATGTGACTTGCCTTGCCAGCTAACCCTAAAACTTGTATTTCTGTCGATTCGTAACTAATTCCTAGCTTTTTGCATAACCTATATGTAATGAAATTCGACTGCGATCCAGAATCTAATAACGCGCGGCACTGGATTTTTTGGCCTTGCCTATCTTCAATATGTATTACAGCCGTGGATAATACAGTCTGTTCTGATTTATTAATGTCCGAACTTGCGACGCATGCAATTGTTGTGTCGGCTTGAGAAGGACCTGCTTCTGCGGAAATGACTGTGGTGGGGTGTGAAACTAATACGCGGTGCAGCAAATTATGGTGTTTTTTGCCACAAATATCGCAATGTTTACGTGTGCATGCCTTTACGCGGTGGCCCTGTTGCAAACAATTAAAACAACTTTGAGATGTTTGGACTATTTTAGTTTTTTCATCAATGGAAAGACCTTTAAATTTATCGCACTTGCACAATGGATGCGCAGCACTACATGCGGGACAGGTAGTAGGTGCACTTGTTACATGGGTTGTTACGCGGAAAGGCTTGCGACTACCTGCGAGCCCTAAGGGAGGTTCAGTTTTTGGTACGGCTACCTGACTCTGATGCGTTATATTTTCTAAATATGATGATCGCTGTTCAAGGAATGTGGCAAAGGTTTGAAACGTAACCTTCTCTGCTGATATTACGCTCTTTTCCCATTCCCTTAACGATGCACCATCTAACTTTCTTGATAAAATTGGAACTATTAACGTATCCCATGAATCTACCGGTTCATTTAGCGACTTCAAAGCTGCTAAATGATTTCTTGCATCATCGATTAATTCACGAAGGGCGGTTGACGACTGTTTTTGGATTGCCGAAATATCTAATAATGCCGTGACATGGTGTTTTCGAAGGGTGGCTGAATTTTCATATCTCGATTTTAAAGCGTTCCATGATACCTGATAGTTTGACTCTGATACTCCTAACGATTGTATAACTCGGGCGGCAGGGCCCTTTAATGAAGAATTGAGGTAATGAAATTTCTGCACATCAGATAATTCAGTCTCGTGCACTAAACTATTAAATGTGTCCCGAAATCTAATCCAATTGCTGAGGTTACCGTCGAATGTTGGCAGATGTATGGTTGGCAATTTGACTGTAAGAGGTGCCTGCGAAGATGTGGGAGACGCGGATTGTCCTACAACTTGATTTGGTACTATACTAGGTGGTCGCGAATTTTCTATGAACGTTTCGATTTCTGCGATTATATTAAAATATGTCTCTTCAAAAGTTTCTCTATCTGCTGCGTGAGTCGCTTCAGCTTCTGTTCCCTGAGTTATGCGCTCGATTTTAGTTTGAATAACATTATAACTATCATATAACTTAATGTTTGCTTCTAACCGTTTTTGCAAAACCTTTAGTTGTGCTGTATGCCCTGATTCGCTAAAATATCTACTCAATCGAGTCAGAGCGGCCTTGACCATGCCACGATCACCAATAAGTTTTTTGAGCTCGGCCTCCATTTTACGCTATTAACCCAAATAGAAATAGGAATGGAATCTTACTTGACAGGAATGGACGTAACGATGACACTGCCTGAATGCGTGTGCTGGACCCGTAACTGTCTGTAGGATGCTGTGGGCTGCTGTAGACTGCTATAGACTGCTGTAGGCTGCTGTAGGCTGCTGTAGAACCCTTGAACCTTGGCTGTTGCTGCTGACTGGCGACGTTAATCGTGGCGTCGACACTTAATGGCTGATCTTCTCTCTTGTTTCAAGTTCTTCCTATACGAAGAACTTTCTTTCTGCTATACACACTGAGTCCGTTACACTATACTGTAACGCACTAACTATTGTCCACACATCAACTACTGTCCACACTGCTTCTAATAATCACGTGTGCTGAATTCTCCTGCTGATTGTCTTCTTTGCCTTCGATTTGCTGGACTGTCGTTGATTCGGTTGCTGCTCCAACTCGATTCAACTCCGGGATGCTGCGATATCCGGCTCGAAGGACCAATGTTAGGGTTTGGTCGAGCCCTGGTTATTGCACTTCGTGCCGTCTAAGTTCTATTGGAATTGAAGGACCACCCAATATTTGTACGGATTGGGGCCGTGTAGAAACACTCACAAACTTGTATTAAAAATATAGGTTTTAATAAAGTCGTGTGTATGTGTGTATAAACGGAGGTTGTGTGTGTGTGTGTTTTAGTGTGTCGAATATTTAAGTATTAAACTGATTCTGTTCTGTACTGATTGAACTCTGTACTATCTAACTATTCTCCTGTCTATACTGTTGTCGGTTTGTACTGTTAGTTCTCTAAACTGTTAGCTATCTGTCCAATTTGTCATCTTCTAGCTTCGTTAACACCTCTGTCCTCCCTTCCATTGCGCCCTTAGCGTGGTACTTTTCTGGAAGGGGAACAGAAGTTCCTACGGGGGAGGACGGCATTCCGGGGAGAATCCGGGTTTTTCCAAAATCCTATGACGTCAGTCCCGGTCCGCGGAACCCGTTACTTCTAAGGGTCAGATCGCTCTCTGACCTTCTAAGCTGAGAGATTTATGACATGACCTGTGTCACTGAAGCCAAAAATTCTAAAGACTAGTGCAGCAATAAACAGATCTGCTAAAAACTACAAATTGTCACGTACCATCGTAGTGCTGGCACGCAGATGGTACGGATACTAAATTATGGGGTTCAAAAGTGACCGCTTTCCCTCGTCATGTCGTAAACCTCATCTATGCGAAACTCTAACAAAAGACATTTATTAAAAGTCTTTTATCCTTACACTGTTGACGTGCTCTACCGGCTGATAATACAGAGATTCTGTTGAAACGATTGTTATGAAAATTAGCCTAAAAGAAACTGTTTTTATAGGACAGCGTTGAGGTAGTCAAAAGCCTCGGAAAGTTAAGGGCCATGACACATTTTAGTGCTACCCCCAACTTTTAAGAAAGTAGGTCTAGTTATAAAAGTATCTTCTCCTCCCCAATCTAAGGGAGGCAGACGAGAAAGTACACTGCCTCTATGTGAAGTCATCTGTATTGGCCAGCGACGAAAGAAAGTGTTGCGCTACTACGCAAAACTCAAAGAAAGCCGGCCATCAAGTCCGTCTGAGGATATCGCCATACAAGGCGATGACTCTGGCCGGGTATATCCCCCCCCCCCCCCCCTTCTTTTTTACGGTGGAGAAATCTTCTGAAGATACTCCGCGCCCCGGGTTATGTGGAATTTTTGCCCACTAAAACCCTCACAGTGGTCCTTCCACGATGCATGACTAGGGCCCCCGCGCCATTGAATATCATTCCGAGGAAAGCCGTAGAGATCTCCCCCATAAAACAAGCTAATCTTTACAGCGGTGTCCGAACTACATGAGTCCTCACCCAGGACGCCACTGCCCCTGCGATGATTCTGTAAGGGGAGACATAAAGCCTTCTCGGAGTCGCCGCTTCTCCACCGATACCAATATACGGCCCGGTAGGCCGTCAGCCTAACATCCACAGCTGGGGGAAAGAGGGTTTCAATCACGCGGCCGATGAACTGGGGGTACAGAGTTTCCGTCACGCGGGGCACCCATGGTCGTAATCAATCGAGTACAATCTTGTATGGACGTCCCTACGAATCATTCTTTAGCTTTTGGAAGAACTCTCCTGCCAGACCTGGACCTCACGTCGGCTCCTCATTCCGACGTCAACGGGCATGGATGTATGCAGCGAAGCCAGCAGGCTCTCTTGCAGGCATATTCACTACCAGTATCTGGCGGAGAGCGACGCGGCTGTCTATTGGCAATTGCGCACTAGAGTAGCCCTCACTTTTTTATTTTCAATTTTTCTTAATTGCACCCACTAAAATTTTGACACTTGGTGAAAAAGTGATAAATGCAAAATTTCAGCATGACTGGATAATAGAAATTATACTTTGAAAATATCAGTACATATTTTGTAATAAAAATATAATTCTTTACATGCGTAATACTAGCATTTGTATTTGGCATTCAAAAATATATACTGTAGGACAAATTTGCGTTGAAACAATTTTGCTCGGGAAAACACAGGAAGAATTTCCGGACAAACAAATAATAAATTTATTCATGTCAATGTAGTTTTACGAAACACATAAATTTCAATTTGTCCAATTTTATAATATTTTAAAGTAGATTTTATACGTTATAGAAAAATTATATGCATAATCCAACCGTTCTCTCCATTGCGAGGACAGTCAGGATAGAATTCCCATACTCTTTCGTGCTGAATAAGGCATCCGAAAACTAAGCTTCGTACTCTCAAAAGAGAGTAAAAACTAGAGTAAAAATTAGAGTAAAAACTCTAATGGGCGACCGTGATATTTACCTCGTTCTCTCTCAATAAAGCACTGCATGTATCTGCCGCGTTTGCGGCCACGAAACCGATACTTATATTACCGCGTTGCTAGAGATTCGCGATTTATCAGCAAAGTTGTGTTGCTTCGCGCGGCCCGCTCTTGCGGCTTCGCGAACGCCCCGTGGTTCGGTGTTGTTACAATACAAAATTATTAAATTTTAGCATTAAACTTGATATGTAACGTACACTGCGGTGCAGAACTATAGCACCACCTATATTTTTAGTAGATTCTGACTTCGGAATAACAATACATAAAAATCATCCATATGAAATTGAAGAGTATAGTGAACAATGAACTTCAGTAAAAATTTGTTGATATTACTTTATTATATAAGAAAATATAACATGAAAATTGATTATTCATCGTTGCATAACTATAGCACCATCTCAATAAATGTCAAATATATACACATAAATATGATTTTAATAACTTGTAGGGCCTCCTTGTTTTGTTATAAGTTGGAAAATTCTATCTGGCATGTTCTTAACGAGTTTCTGAAAAATTCGTTGGCCAATTTCACTACATGCTTTTAGTATTGCGTTTTTTGGTTCTAAAATATTTTCATACTGTCGATTTTCGACATAAACTTTTCGGACAATAATGGCCCAAATATTTTCCATCGGATTTTGGTCTGATGAACATGCTGGCCATTTAATAATATTAATTTTGTTTCTTTCCAACCATGATACTGTTTTCCGACTGATGTGTACAGCAGCGTTGTCCTGTTGAAAAATTCAATAATTGCATCATGTGCGTTTATAAAAGAAAACAGGTTGTCTGATAAAATTTTGGTGTACTCATTGTGAGGTTAGTTTTTACAATAAAATGGGTTGGTACGAGTGTTGTATGAATGAGATTGGTAAGAGTGCTGAGTGAGTGAAATTGGTAAGACTGATATATTTTTTGGGTTGGCAGGAGTGTGGTAGATTGAAGAAGAACCGGTGAGAGTGGGTGAAAGATGTCCGCGGAGTGTGCCGTAGAAATAAGCATTAAACTTTAGAATTCAAACTATGTTTATTAAATATATATAAATTAAATATATAAATATGAAATTAACAGTCATCAATAACATTATTCCCCCATACTCATCACTACCCATGTTTTTCGATGGAAAAGTCAATTACAACATGCCATCAATGCAAAAGGCACACCAAACCATAACACTTCGCCAAAATTTTTTTTTAAAAGTATTGTGGTTCCTTTCGGAGATCTCGCCAATATGAATTATAACCGTCCGGACCATCAAGATTAAACTTTTTTTCATCTGAAAATATAACCTTATTATCAATGATAGAAGTTTAAGTAAATTAGTGTAAAAAGATTTTGACGTCTAAGGTTAACTTATGCTTTTCCAGTCGCGATGTACATGGTGTGTTCCGAAAGTAATGCGAATGATTTTTTTTAAAGGAATTTATTGAACCAATTCTTACAAATACTCAAAATTCTTCAAAGTACTGCCCTTGGGCTTCTACATATTTTTGCCAGCTACTCTGCCATGAACGGTACGCATCGTTTAGGGGGTCGGTCACGACCGCTTGGATGTTTTGTATCGACGAAAAACGAGTTCATTTCAGGGGTGTCTTGATCCGAGAGAACAAAAAAAAATCTATCGATGCCAGGTCAGGACTATAGGGGGGTTGGGGCAGCGTCAACATCTGGTTTTGGGTCAGAAACTCACGTACTCGCAGCGCGTTGTGGCAAAGCGCGTTGTCGTGATGCAGTATCCAGGTACCGGAGATGTGTTTTCTCGTCCTGGCGACCCTTTTTCGCAGTCTTTCCAGCATATTCACTTAGTAGGCGGTGTTAACTGTCTATCCTTCAGGAAGAAATTCTTTATGTACTGTTTGACGGACTGTTTTGCTGGTTGGTGGCCGCCCGAAGCGTTGATCGTCGTGAACCCCCTCCCGCCCTTCCTTAAAGGCCTTTAACCACCTCGAAACTTGTGAGCACGACAGAACAGAGTCCCCATAAGCCTCACGAATCATTTTATTTGTCTCCTCAAGAGATTTGTTTAGTTTAGCACAAAAACGTTATCGCGTATCGTTGTTCCGATTGTCGACTTCACTTTTCCCGTGACACGGTCACCAAACAGGGGTTCACAAAAATTCATATCCTGTCCCTTTCACGGCTCGGAGAGCCCTGGGACCGGGTTCGTTGGAAAGCTTAGGATTCCCCCCATCTAGCACAAGTGGTCCGATCCCCCTCCGACCAACAGGAGCGGCGCAGGAATTTCGTTCGCATTACTTTCGGAACACACCATGTATGTTCGCTCGAGCGTATTCAAGCCTCGCAACACTATGTCGTGGTAGAAGTTTTAGTGCAGATTTTAATTTCTGCTTCTCCATGTTGGGATTACTTTTCAAAACTCGACGTACTATCCACTGTGAAATATTTAAATTGAGTTTCTTTTTAATTTGGTTACAGCTGTTTTAGATGTTACTGGCTGCTTCTACAACTGCTCGTTCGATACGGGGACTCAATTTCTTCTTTGGACCATCCTTTTTATTATTGCCATATTAATGGAATTATTTAAAAAAATCAAAATGACTTTATGTAAGCGCCCTAGCCTACGAGCAATTTCTCGAACACTAATTTTATCCTCCTTAAACACCAAAATTTTACCCTTCTCCTCTTTGGTCAAATATCTACCACGTGGCATTGTTCAACAAAGAGTATTGTCAAATCTTTATTTGTATTTTAATAAGAATGTAGTTATTTAGCTTCAGTGAGTTTGTAGTTGAATGGATGGAGAGATGTTAATTTAATGACATTGGTGCTATAGTTACGCAATAAGCCAAAATCACATTTTCGATTATATCGTTTCTAATAAAAGAGCAACTTTATGACTTTATATAAACTTTATTGCGACCCACACCATTTCATCTCTTGCAATTGATTTTTTGCATTTTAACTCAGAATTGAAGAACAACTAAAATAGTAGATGGTGCTATAGTTATGCACCGCAGTGTAGCATTTGATCCACCCAATAATGTGACTTACAATCGTGAAAAAATTCTTAATCAACAGGTGTAATTCCTTTAATTGCACGTATTCTACATCATTATGAAGATATTACACTTCGCACAAGTACAATTTACGCGTTAAGATCCTCCGTGCGTCGAATACTGCCACCAGTACGCGCCCATAACGCGGATCAAATGCGATATCTGACTCAAACGGCATATTTTTTTACAGGCACCTTTGGACCTTCAAATTCTTTTTTTTAAATAAGTTAGTGTAAAAAATGTAATATAATACAATTTCCAGAATATTACGTATAAAAATCAATTGTGCACCGAACGGAAGGTATAAAATGTACGTATAACTTCAACGACAATAATATTTTTTCCACAAGGGAAATTAAAAATTCCAATTTATCCGTATTTTGTCTTTTGACCTATAGTTTACATGTGTAAAATTTGATCAAAATAGTACAAAGTTTTATTTAAAAAATTTGCAAAATAATGTTAATTTTTAACATATTTTTTAAACAAATAAATTTTTCAAAAATCCACTTAGGCCATATTATTGGCCTTCTAAAACAGAAAAATTTGCACTTTTAATTTTTTGTCTAGGCCTAATAGTTCCTGAGATATTCGAGAAAATATGTTTTGCAACCCCAACTTTGGGGGCCATTTTCACCCCTTCAGCATGAACGATGGCCGATAAAAAAAAATACGTGTCAAATATTTTTTTGCGTTCTATATCATACTCAAAGCGCATCAAAATCGGCGATTGGCGATTGGGTAATGTCCCTTGTTAGACTAGTGTGGGACTAAGAGGCGCGTTGGCTGTCGTGGCGAGCGCACGTGTTCGGGGGTCGCTCCGCGATAAATTACAATTTTGGTGGGAAAAAGTGGTTTAAGTGTGATAAATAATGTTGTGAAGTGAGGGGAGACCGTGGGGGAAGTGGGCGGTGAAATTTTGTGAAAATCGGAAGTGGAAATTTCGGTAATGGCGACCTCCACGCGACGCGAGGAAAAGCATGGGGTGCAAACCCATGAGTAATCGAAAGTGAGGAAACGAGTGTTCGGACCGACCGCGGAATAAAATAAATATGTGCGCGACTTAAATACGATTATTTTTATGTATCGCGAGTGAAATAGTGCAATTTAAGGGTGAAAGCTGCGCTCGAAGAAGGACTTGCGTGAACACGTGGTCGTGAGACATGTAGAAGTTGCAAGAGAAAGTCGTAGAAATTAGATTAATTAATTATAATGCAAATGTCATTAGGGATTTAGAGTGCGGGAAAGGGCGAATGAGGCATACTGAATGCACGCGGTGATTAGTTTGAGCTATTTTTGTATTTTCTTGATAGTAAATAAATAATGGCGTCGGTCAAGCATGCTTCGATATATCGTACGAACACGTGGGCATCTCCGCGCGAGGGAAAGCGTAGAGCGTAAAGCCCGGTTCGCAAACATCCAGCATAGCCGGGGAAGGGTCGCTGCAGGCGCATGGAGAGCGGCCCTTAAGGACGAAGCCTAAAGGCGAAGCGAAGGCACGCGGCAACAAGTAAGATGGCGGAGGAAGGATCGCCGCAAGCGCTTGGAGAGCTGCCTTCAGGGACGAAGCCTATGGGCGAAGCGGAGGCACGCGGTAACAAGCAAGATGGCGGAGACATGGCGCGTTTTTCAAATGGTAAGCGGACTGGCTGAAGCAAGAAGACAGGGAGGAGGAAAAGAGGAAGAGGCGAGATGACACGGAACGAAGTGAAGGAAGGAAGAAATAAATTGATTAATTAATTAATAAATAAATGAAGTGAAGTGAATGAGATTAATAATAATAATAATAATAATAATAATAATATTAATTAGTTCATAATTACCGAATAAATTATTATAAATAGTGAAGTGATTAGTAGGTTAATATATTAATAAATAATAAATAATAAATAATTAACAGATAGGCAACTAACTCGGTGTAGTGTTAGGAAAGTGTTGTGAGAGTGCAGTGAAGTGCTAGGAGTGTTGCGGGTACAGGGGAGTATACGTGACCACGTGCGCGAGTGCAGAGGAACAGTGCAAAGCGGGAAAATGACGGAAAAGTGTTGAAAGAACTGTGGAAAACGCCCCAGCACTCTGGTAACTCCGAAGACACAACGATGGTGGAGAAAAGGGTCCGCATTAAGAATATCCAGAATATCCAGCATGGCGAGGGAAGGAACGCTGCAAACACTTGGAGAGCGGCCCTAAAGGGTGAAGCAAAAGGATGCAGCAATAAGCAAGACGGCGGAGGCACGGCGCGCTTTTCAAACGGCAAGAAGAGGGGAAGAAGCAAGAGGACAGCGAGAGGGAGAAGAGGAAGAGCAGGAGTAGAAGAAGCGGCGAAACAAAATAGACACGACCGATCAAACGACTCAAACCCGCAAGGGAGGAAACCGGTGTCAGCCTGGTCATAGCACCATTAGGGGGCACAAAACGGTGACCAACGGAGCGGGGGAGAGGAGGGAGAGAGGTCAAATTGAACCAAACACCCTTCCGATTAACTGCTGATTCAGCAAGGAACCCAGTCGTCAGCCTGGTCATGGCACCATTAGGGGGCGACAACGGGGACCGAGTGGGATCGGCGGGAGAGAAGAAGGAGAAAACAAGACACGATCGATCGAACTACTCAAACTTGCAAAGGAGGAAACCGGTGTCAGCCTGGTCATAGCACCATTAGGGGGCACAAAACGGGGACCGACGGAGCGGGGGTGAGGAGGGAGAGAGGTTAAACTGAGCAGAGGATCCTTCTGATCAACTGCTGATTCAATTAGGGACCCAGTCGTCAGCCTGGTCATAGCACTATTAGGGGGCGACAATGGGGACCGAGGGGATCGGCGGGAGAGAAGAAGGAGGAAACATAAGGAAATTTGGCTGGCACCTAAACGGCGGCAACAAATGAAAGCAGCAACAATGGCGGGCAACGCTATGAGCGACCCGAAGGCTTGGCAGACTTTTTAATCGGAAAATACTGGAACGAGGAACTTGAACGTCAGCCTGGTCACAGCACCATTAGGGGACGGATTGAGAACCGAGGGAAAGTGCTGGAAGAGAGAAAAGAAATAAATACCGAGAGCAATGGGCTCATGTAGCGTTGTGGAGAAAGACTGGGGCGAAGTAGGAACAAAAGGGGAAAAGCGGGCAGCGAAAAGGGGAAAAAGAGATAAGCGGAGTCCTAAGCGAGAAGCGGAAGTCGAAATTAGGCGCGGGGCGGAAACGCAATCATGCGAGCGAATATCAACGAATTTGCGCAGGGGGCGGGGATGAGAGGAATATTAGAATACGTTACACATATATTATGTCATACTATATATTTATACTCTATATGTACATTTTACGTGTCACTTATTACATATTTATCTATCTGCTGTTATTTACATACTTATTCATTATATTACTTCATTAGGTCTAACAGCGGCGGTATTAGTATTGATGACGCACACAGGGAATCGCATATGAACAAATAGGGGGAGCAGGAAAGAAACAGCGCGGGGGGGGGGGGGGGGGGGAGGGCCGAAACAGAGGCAAGAGTAGAAACGAATAGCGTTAATTAGGCATAGGGAAGGAAAGATTGTAAAGCGCGGAGATATCTACCTATTAATCGACGATCGAGGGGGCGGGGGGCTGGGGCGGGGACGGAAATACGGAAACGAAATATGAGCGACAGGCAACACGCAGGGGATGGGCAGTAGAAAATAGACTACAGATCGACACTTAGGTGGGAAATGGTGGAGGAGGTCGCGGTTTTACCGTATGTTCGAGCCCACCGGGAGGCGGTGCCGAGGGGGCGTTACAAGGTCAGCTGGAGGTCAGCGCATTTTGCCCGGGAGCCTCCCCTAGATCTTGACGCAGCCCCTAGGACCAAAACCCTTTGGTTGAGAGCATCCATTCCCCACACATGGAACACGTACGCGAGGGGGAGGGGGGTAGTCTTTCTTTCACAACTGCGAGCGATGGCCTAGACCAAGGGGACTATGTCGTTTCCGGTACGGAAGCCTTGGCGGGTTGCCGCCACCCTCCGTCCCTCGGGGCGGGGGCGGGAGACAGTTTTAGTGAGTAGGACGTGGAAACCGCCCCTCCCCTAGGGACGCCGGAAGCGGGAGTCTCACACTATCTGGGCTATCTTCCCAGATGTCCGTTACTGGATTTCTGTCTTCCTTAAAAAAAAAAAAAAAAAGGTACCGGGTGCGCCAGAAGGGTCGCTTCAGCAAGTGCTTCCTTTACCTGGGTGAAAGCAAGTTCGGCTTCTTTCGACCAGGCAATACGAGGATTACCACGAGCAGGTGCACCCTTTAATAAATCTGTTAATGGGACTTGTAATTTTGCGGCGTTAGGGACAAAGCGACGATAAAAATTAAACATCCCTAAAAAACGTCGGAGTTCTTTTATATCTTGAGGTTTTGGAAAATTTCTGATGGCATCTACTTTCTCTGGATTTGGAGCAGTACCTTTACTGTTTACTGTATAACCAAGAAAATCTATTGAAGTTTGACCAAATGTACATTTAGCAGGATTAATAATGATACCGTATTTTTGAAGTCTATTGAAAAGTTGGCGAATGTGATCTAAATGCTCTTCTTCATTACGCGAAGCTATTAAGATATCGTCTAGATATGCATAACAAAAATCTAAGCCAAATAATACTTCATTAATAAACCTTTGGAATGTTTGAGCCGCGTTCATCAAACCAAATGGCATTTTGACGTACTCAAACAAACCAAAGGGGGTAGTAACTGCTGTTTTTTCTATGTCTGAAGGTTCTATGGGAATCTGATGATATGCTTTAACAAGATCTACTTTGGAGAAAACAGTTTTGCCATGTAATAAACTAGAAAAATCTTCGATATGCGGCAAAGGGTAACGGTCAGGTACTGTACGTGCATTTAGTGCTCGGTAATCCCCGCACGGCCTCCAACCTTTGGCCTTTTTAGGAATCAAATGCAAAGGCGAAGCCCACGGGCTTTTCGAAGGTCTAATTATACCTTCGGCCAAAAGATGCTCGAATTCCTCTTTTACTATTTTTAATTTATCAGGTGCTAACCTACGTGGTTTCGAAAACACGGATGGTCCCTTAGTCGTTTTAATGTGGTGTGTAATGTTGTGTTTTGTGCCTGTATGTGTACGTGTGGAAATGGTGATATCTATGAACTCTGTGAGGATTTTATGGTATGGAGAGTCACCGACAATTATTTTGACCGAATTTAACCAGTTAACTGTGGAATTTAGTTTCAAAAGATCACCACAGAGTGCGGAATTAAAAACAAGCAACGACGTGTATACACGCCAAACGCAGGGCAAATGGTACTATTATACATTTTACGAAAAACGAGGAAGGATTACATTTTTATTCATCAAAGAAACTAACAATTCGTTTCTGAATATGTTATTATTATTAAAGGCTTGAAAATTGTCAAAAAATAATACTTTATTTAGTAATAATTATGAAAATAAACACTTTACTTGAGACGCTTCGAAAGCAAGAAAGGGAGCACTTTTGTTTAAATAGTTCGGATTGTTTCGTTCGTACTGTTTTTCGAATGCCCTCTCTTGTTTATAATATATAAGACTCTACCTCGCAGAGCAACGAGCCATTATTGGCCCTGCTAACTGCTGACGCAGTTTCTCCGCAAATCAACGCTCGCCGTCCAAGTCGCGGGTTACGTATGTACAATAATTAGTTTTCATATGAAATACATAGCGGTCGTATTGATAATATAAAGGGAACATACCACCAAATAATATTCTTATTACATTTTATTGAGATTTCGAGTTTTTATAGTGAATGGTAATTTTTTATTTTACATGACGAGTATACGCGTCAAACGCACCGCAGTAGAGATTTGGTCCGACGTGTATACACGTCGAACGCACTTAACTGGTTAAATCGGCAATCCCCAATTTTCCTCGTGACGTTAATTTTGTTTCAGTGTCGATTAGCTGTTTATTCCTTAAATCTACCAACAAGCCGTAATACTTAAGCATATCCGCGCCGATTATAGGTTTCGTGATATCCGCGATTATAAATTTCCACTTGATAATTCGCCGCAATCCTAAATTTAGATTTAAAACGATATCGCCATACGTCGAGATGGTAGAATCGTTCGCGGCATACAAAGTGTATGTGCTTTTGGGAGGATGTCCCTTGACTAATTTTCGCGGATAAACGCTGATATCGGCGCCCGTGTCTATTAAAAATTCTACTTTGCTTACTCTATCGCTTACGAATAGGCGGCTCGTTGTAGGATCGACGACTTCTGCCGCATCTAAGGTCGATCGGCCTCGTTTCCCTGATGTTGCTGTTGATACGTGCAGGGGATGGTGCACCTTGTTGACCTGTCGCCAAATCTTCGGTGATACCAACAAACACCTGGCTGCGACGGGCTGGGGCTGCGGCTGTTGTTCCGGCTTCGGCTGGAGCTGCGGCCGTAGTTCCGCCACTTCCTCCGTCCGCGGAAAGTAGATCTCCCAGGACGCTGCGTGGAATTGTGCTTCGCGAGCTCCGCGACTTGCTGAGTTAGTCGCGCCATTTGCTCGCACAATAATTCAAATCGGGTGTCCGTGGAGACGGCTGCACATTTGCCGATAGGCGTAATTTCGTTGACTTTATCAGCCAACTCCGCCATCTTTTCGAGAGATGCATCCATCTGCGTGGCGAGGATGGTCCGCATTGATGCTGGCAGTCGATTCATCCAGATCGTCCTAAGGAAATTTTCCGGCACTTTAATATCCCCAGCCAGGTTGCGGAGATGGCGTAAAAATTGCGAAGGTGTCCTATCGCCAATTTCTTCATGTTCCAGGAGCTGCTGAATCCGTTGCTCCTGCGATCTGGATAACCTCCGTATTAGCTCCTCCTTGATCTTCTCGTATCTTCCAGTAGCAGGAGGATTTTGTATAACATCCTCGACCTCTTGCAAGCATTTAATGTCCAAAAAGGACGTCACATAGAAATATTTTGTGGAATCCACTGTTATGTTGTTTAGTGCGAATTGTGATTCCAATTGATGGAACCAGAGCAGCGGGTTACTGGACCAAAAGGGTGGAACTCTGATGCCCACACGGTCGATGTTCGACACCTCAAAGGGGTTTGATCCTTGCTGCAGATTTCCACTCTTTTGCGGGCTGAAGAAAACGTCTCTATCTTCATCAGCCATCACTAACACTAAATTCGCACTTATTGAACTAAATATAACTATGTGTGTCTCTATGTAAACTAAGTAAATGTCTGTATGAAGTCTCTTATATTTAACTGTGTCTTTGCACTTTGTCACTGAACTTTTCACAAAGTCACGTAACACTCACGTCGCGATCACGTCGGGGTCACCAATTGTCGCGAGATAGGTTAGGTGTGAAATGAATAAATATTGCTCGCAATAGTGTGTTTGCAAGAGGTAAGGTGTTTAATGTGAACTATGGAGACTATGTGTGATATTACAGAAATGCTATTGAATACAATGTTACGGAATCAGTATAGAATGTTCGATGATGCAGAATTGGAGGCTCGACTGTTTATATCCGTTTTGACGCCTTTCCGCAGTATATATAAACTTTTCGGAGAAGGCGTAACTCCTTACACAGTTGAGGGGTGGAGTTATTTTTCTCGCAGAGTCCTCCCATTTTCGGCGGGGGAAAAAGTATTATAAATTAAAGTTTGTCAACCGAAAGTGTCCTTCCGGCCCGTGCTGACCATGTGGCCTAATGAACCTTAACGGGACATGGCTGGCAGCGTTTATGGTAGGGTAGTCTATTGAGCTACGCACGTCCAAAAAACATAAAATAATTTCGCCGACTTACAGACTTTAGGGTAGGCTTAACTGCCTACACCTAAACATCTGTAAACGGTCAATGCTAATTTCTACCAACGCTGCGAACCATGTGCCGCTACATAGAATATACAATATGATAATACTATATGAATTATACATATACAATACACAATAATAACACAACACATACATATGTAGCTGTATACTGATATTCACATAATTGTAAAAAAATAAGGTGAAGTGTGACAAGTTAGGAATTAGAGCGTGATCCATTCATTTGATTCTACATTGATTCGTAACAAGCAACTCGCTCGGGATCGGCCAGTTGCTAATTTCGAGGCTGGAAACTGTTGCCTGTTTCGAGGCAATATGTATTATATACGTGTTCCATTCACGAATTTTTACTAGTATTAAAAAGGGAAAGCATGTTATGTTCTGTCCTCGTCTAAAGAATAACATCGCTGCTCGACCGATTACTTTATAGTTTACCACTACCGTCGGCGCGCTCGGGAACAAAGGCAAGCCGAAAAGCATACCACCCTCGAAATAAGCAACTGGCCGGTCCCAAGCGTGTTGCTTGTTTCGAGGCAATACTGTATAAGTTCGGGTGGGATCGAACCCGCGTCAAAAAAAGTATGTAGCGGTTTACAAGTCAGACGCCATAACCCCTGCGCCACCGATATTGTTGAAAGCCCTTTAAACATTTAAGTATATAAAGAACGTACCATAAAACTAATTAATTAAGTTAATTTCATTGTTGTAATCCATAAATCAATTGTGTGAACGTAAATCCTCTTAAAATTACTTAATGCATCTTTTATGGGAAAATGACATAAAAATTCAAAGCAGAAGTTTGTTTTTCGCGCGAAAAAATCGGTTTTTGATTTTTTTAACTACGGCGCACCTCACCGAAAAATCTGAAAAAATTAGAAAATAATAGTTGTACTAATAGCTAACTACCGCATTAATATAAAAGTAGTGCTCCGACATCTTCACTAAAAAATCGCATTTTTTCGGATTTTTTTTCGGTTTTTGATTTTTCACGACTACAGTTTGTGATCAAAAAATCTGAAAAAATTCTATAAGATGCGCTATCTGGACTTCAATGTTTTAGAATTTTTTCAGAATTTTTGTACGAAATTAAATAGGCAAAAAGGGCCAAAAACCGGAATTTCGTTTTTTCCCTTTTACTACCCCCACGGATGAGATAGGGGGTTGAAACTTGGTGTGAGATTTTTTTTGGGATATGCTACCGACTGACGAGTTGGGTCTCAAATTCGACTCAAGGGCACATTTGACCACCTTATCCGGCTATACCCTTTGTATATGAGCAAAATTGTTCAGAATCATGTCCGTGATAAGATAATAAAAGCGCACTAAAATCGAGAAAAGTTTATTTCAAAAGTTGCCGGTTTTTTTGCAATAACAACACTTTGCAATTAAAAAATGAAAAATTTTTTGATAATGGTTAGGGAAGTCAGAACCTACCTGTATGTGCGTCGTCGTGTCGACAATAATTAGCGACGGTCTCTAAACGCGTAGAATTTGTGACAATTCTCAAAGTCGGATATAAGTGGACTGTATTGAGTGATTAACTTCGAGTTTAACAATAACGAACTTTATTGAATCGTAAGTGACTTGTGTGTAAGTTAAATGTATGAATTTAGAATTGTGTAAATGTTGAATTTTGTATTTTGTATGTCTAATGTCTATTTAATGAATAACTTCTAGTGTCTGATGATGTCTAATATCTAGCACTCCGACGCTTTTCCGCGATCCAGGAAAGCTCGGAGTGGGCGTTCACACTTCCTCGAACTTGGAAGGGATAGCAAAAATGATGTTTCTATTGGATGACAAATACTGAGTAGAAGTGGCAAAAAAAGTGACGTAGTGAAAATTGGGTTTTTCCCAAAATGACCGTAGCGAGTAATAAACCTAAGGAGCACCTCGACATGAATGGAAAATGCAAACAAAAGACTCTACGACTACGGCTAAGGGTCCTGACCCCAGATGTACTGGCAATAAATCAAGAAAAAACTGGCTAGAATGTAATGACTCCTTGGGTCCTATTTCTGCTACGAGTCAAAAGCTATTGAAAGTAACAAATGTTGTTTTCTGAAGGACCTAAAAATTATAAACTATTGTGTCCAAAACTTGGCCTGAGGTCTAATCCTCTCTAATGTATTCTACAATCTAACACTACCAGATGCAAAAGGCGTAATCGGCGGGCACACATAGAAAAAAATAATAATAATAATAATAATAAAAAAATATACTGATCGAATTGAGTAACCTCCTCCTTTTTCGAAGTCGGTTAAAAATAAAAGGAATCAGAGAATATTTTAGAGTAAAATTCCTTTGTCAAACCATTTATGTATTCACAGATATATAGATATTACATTTTTTTTCATTAGAGTTGAAAGATAAGTAGTTACAAGCGAAAATTAAATTTAATCTATTTTCATTTATCATTCTACATTTTTCGTTTAAAAAAAATCTGTTTTTAGGTCATAAAAGGCAATTCTAATTACAGTAAAACGAACCAAAGGTGAATGGAGCTCCACTCTGAAAATTATGTTCTGTTGTATGCATCTTACAATATTGCTTTATTCCAATTTTATAAGTAAACAACTATCCACACATTTATTATACTTAAGATTGATAAGCATAATAAAGCATGATGTTTTAATTAATTTAATAAGGAACAAAATCATACGATGCTTCTCAAAGACATATACATATTGAATTATTTACAGAAACACGGAAACTGGTAATATATTTGTAACAAACAACTTTATATGTACATATGTATATTGTTATTTAATAGATCTTGTTTAATATTTTATATTACTGTTAAAAATGTACGAAGTAAAAAAATAAATATTCTAAAAGATATTAAGTATGTACACATTCAGCTATTAAAAAAATATACACATAATGATTTAACTAAATATTTTGAGACTTTATTATACATTTTTAATATGTTCCAGCAAAATGAATACAAGAATGTAACTAGTTATAAAAATTTACCAAATTAAAAATTTAAGAAACAAGATGTTAAAATAATTTTATTACAAAAACAATAAAATTGAAATAAGAAATTATATGACAACAGTATCAAAAGTATTTCTAAAATATAAAAATATTTTATAATCTTAAAAAATGTAGTTGTATGCTTGTATTCAAATAATATGTTTAGAAAATTTCTATTTGATTTACATAAATAGCAGAATTCCGTTTATTTACACTCCACTGATTTCAAGATGTTACTATTACAATTATACAAACTCGTTTAGCATCCATTTCCACTTAATACTTCAAATACAATATTACAATTAATCATTGACTCCAATTATACAAACATCAGCTTCTATTATATAAACGATTAGATGGTAAAGATTAGCGAGAATTGATAGAGTTGTACTATTTGAATTATTCGAACCATTTTATCTCTCAATCAATTTGAATAAATAGAATTCTACTATATTTTTTAATTATTTGCTATGTAACTTTTCAATACAAACACTGAGTTGTTGAAGACGATGTAGCAGATGACGCATATTAGCACTTGAATGTCGAAGACCTGACTGTTCTCCTCCAATATCTTGTCTTTGTACTAACTCAAAATGAAGCCTGGCTAATCGTTCTTGCTGTTCTCGTATTTCTGTCATTTGTTCCATGCTGCAATCCTTTCCTGAAATGAAATTTTGTTTATGTTAATATTTAGTTATAATCATAATATAACATAAAATCATATTTAACGTACCAAATGCACGCAAATTCCCACTATGAAAATCTTCTAACAATTGGAGTAAAGCTTGTTCCATATGTCGAACATCAGGAACCTCTGACAAAAAGCAATGATGTTTGCATGGCATCAAGGCTTTATTTTATGACACCAAAACATAACCAAAAAATGTAACGAAAATAAAAGTTATAATTTATCACAAAATGATACACTAACAAAAGAAATAGTGATACTAAACATAATGACAAAGTAATTGTAATAGAAATTGAGTAGACACTATTTGTTATGAAAAGGAAATTCCATTCTTTAAGAAGATTAAACTTAAATTCAATTACACATATGTAAATAAATTTGATTAACGTAAAAATCTTAACATATTTTTCATTTTTCAAAAAATAAAACAATTTACCTTTCATTTTTCCTTTTTTCTCTTTTAATTAATATAATATTTTTATTGTTAGTTTAAATTAATTTTTGGTAAAGTACTTTGTATTTTATTAAAATTAATAATAAAATTTTTAATAAAACAAGAAGTTATAAAATAATAAATATAGTGTATAAATTTAATTTATTGAAAATAATATTATCATAATAATTATTTTAAGCAAAATTTGAAAACACTGTTACATTATATAAAAATACCTTTGTGCTGACGATTAAGTTTTGATAATTCTGGGCGACTTGGTTTTTGTTTTTCTTTTTCATTCATGTAAATTAAGCGAGACTGATTTCCATGATTTGAGAGATTTACTGCACGACCAGAAATCATAGATCCTTGACTTGTTGCTTGACCAGAACTTCCTTTACTAACCATAGGTGATATTTGAGCATTAGGTTCCCATAGTACTTGCTGCTAAAGTAATACACGTTTTTTGTAAATTTATATTTTTTCTTAAATACTCTATCTTGTACATATGTAAAGTATTTAACTTCTTTTTTATAAACAAACTTATTTTGAGATAATGTAAAATAAAAAAAATAAATAATGCTGCTAGAAAAATAACACAGTTTGTATGCATTTAAGAAAAAGGACAGAAAAATTTTAATTAGAAAATTAATTATTCAAAAGATATCTAATTTTAATTCTATTGTATTTGTGACTTTTTAGTAATCAAATAACATTGTTAAGCTTATTTTAACACGTTCTTTCTATTTAAGATTATAAAAAATAGGTTTAAATTCTTATCTTTATTGTCATATCTAGTGAAATTGTCAATAAAAGGCATCATCATGGATTTTTGATCTTTATGCATATATAGTATATTGTCTAGAATAACATTCTGAGTAACTTTTTCCTATGAACATAATCAAATAGTCAGGCTTAGTTTCAGAGATATTTGCAAATATATTTTTAGTGTAATAATTATTTACAAAAATGCACACATCATTGATTTAAAAGATTCTAATATATGTTATATAATAGAATATCTCTTGAATAGACATAAATTTTCAACAAAAAAAAAACAACTTTTATTTTTCAGTAAATGGTCTAACTAAGAAATAACACACTAGTTCAATATAAGTACAGGAATAGAAGTATCATTCATCTTATAAATCAATTATTAAAAAATGAATGCTTTCTTGATTGCAAAATGAAGTTTCTATATATATCTTCTATATGTATATATTCTAGTTTCTATGTATAAATACGAGGTGCGATCATTAAATTCCGGGACTGGCCCCGTATATGCAGATAAAGTCACGTGTTTCAAATTTGGCTACTATCCCCTTCAAAGTAGTCCCCTTGTGCAGCTATGCACCGATCCCAGAGCCTCTGCCATTTTTAGAAAGCTTCCTAGAAGTCTTCTTGTTGAAGCGTGTCAAGCACCTGCTGCGATTCGCGTTGAATCACGTCCACCGTGTCAAATCGGCGACCCTTGAGCTTTAATTTCATTTTGGGAAACAAAAAGAAATAATAGGATTCCAAATCTGATGAATACGGAGGGTGAAGATGTTTCTTTTTTTTTATGTCCCTCGGTTTCAATTTGGAGTCCATCGTGATTTCGCAAAAAAGAGCGTGCGTACGCTACCATAAACTTGTATAACACAGCATTCAATGAAGATATCGCTTCCCAATTTCATGTCATATGTCTCGAAGATGTTCTAATGTTCTGCGAGCGCATGTCAATCGTGTCATTCGTTTGGTCACAGCAGACACAATCCCGGAACTTAATGATCGCACCTCGTATATACATATATGTTACCGTGAAAGATCGAAATTGGAGAATGTCGACATTCACCGGTCGGTGAAAAACCGAATATTTTATTACATTCTTGTACATTCGGACCTTCACCGGTGTATGTCGACAATCACAAATATGCTCTGGTGGAGGTCCAAAAGAGAGGAGCCGACAAAGAAGTGACTAGCTCTCTCCCGCCAAATCCTGTGTTCTGCTGGGAGTCAGTCAGCTTTGTCAATCTTATGCAAGCTTTGATAATGCGAGCAACGTTTTCTTAATTTTTTTTTCCAATACCGTAATTTATACTGAATGAATACTGCAGTAAATCGTGATCTTTTTCTTCAAAAGTTAAATGCATTAATTGCGGGTAAACGAGAAGACAATTGTTTTTATTTTTCTCAAGAAAAGTACTCTAAAATACTTTCTGAAATGGTTTCTGCTAAAACGAAGTGCAACACACCTTTGGATTACAGACGATTAAAACGTTTTGACGTTTTAAAAATTAATGATGAAAGGAAATTAATTGTACCATTAAAATCAGGGGAAACGAATATACAGTATTATGTTACCAATGAAAAATTGTTCAGTATACTATATGAAACTCACGCCAGAATAGGCCACGGAGGAAGAACAAGTATTCTTAGAATGTACAATGTGTTTTAAATTCTTGGTCTCTCCTCTCAGAAAGAGAGGCGAAAAAGTTACATCACCCTTGTGACGTTTTATAGCGACTGAATTACGGAGAAGAAAATATAAATCTTCGACATATTCAATATTCACCATTAGTGCATGGCGAATGTCGAGATTTACCGATGTAAGTCAGAAATAAGGGTATTTAGCAAATATTTCAGACATTCACCAGATTTCGGTCTTTCACGGTATATATATATATATATATATATATATATAGATTTTTAGTCCATGCTACTATAGCTGAAGCATCAGTATTAACAATATGATATACATTTTTATTAGAATGCAGATTCAGAGATGTCAAGTATCATCCATAGGAATTCTTATACACTGATAAGGAACATCACCAAGGTGTTACACAAGAATTTTAATGAAATTTAAATATGTGGTAGCTTTTCAAAAATCATTTGACATATTTTTTTATATCTGCTGACATCCATGTTAAGAAGGTGAAAATAGTCCTCAAAATTAGGGATTGAAAACACATTTTTCTTAATATCTTGGAAACTAAGTGGTGTACGAGGGTGCATTTTTTTTAAACTGTGTATTTTTGAATGAGAAATTTAGCTGATTACAAAAATATCGAGACAAATTATTTATTTAAATAATATATACAAAAATTGGATTTTTTATTCAATTTTTTATCCTAAATGCAGTTCGATTTTTATGCATATTTATATAGGTAAAATATGGATCAAAATGGGAAAAAAGTGTTTTTGAAATTTTTTGTTTATTGCAAATTAGCAATAATAATTACATATATAATTTTCTCCTACTTTTTACGGAGAAAAGTGTTGAGATTTGTTTTCAAAGAGGGTGAGCTTTTTTTATATTCAGTTTTATAATCAGTTGCTACGTTTTTAACAATTGGATAATATTACATGTTTATTATTCCTTCGGTAGTTAGAGAAGGTCCAGCGGACTAGTATAAATCCACCGCGGTACTAGTTGTCGCCGTACAGATGCAGTCAACATCTTTTTTACCTATTTCTGTCAATGAAGAGGAAATGGAACAAGCTTCTACTTAAAATTTTTTTTCCGCGTGTAATAGAAAATACGCGTGTATCACCTTGGTGATGTCCCTTACGAGTAAATATCAAATTGACTGCTTTAAATGAACACATTCAAATATTTTTTAAAATATTGATGGTACAAACAACTGTTTTAAACAGAGGTTAAATGATTTCAAGGAGCAAATCATTTAGTAAATGCATTTTTCTTTCACATGGACACATATATTGAGGAGATATGAATGTCAACTTTGTGTTTGAAAAAGGCATTACATAGTCTTCAATGCACTATTAAATTCATTTTATGTTTTATTTTAAATAAAAATTTGAATAGGATGGGTATATCAAATTTCTGCTAACATCACTAGGTCTGACAACCTTTGATTTTTTCCTGTAGGGATATTTAAAATATAATGTTTATGCAAAAAAATATATAACGTTAAATGATTTAAAAGAAGATATTCTTTATGGATGTCAACAAATTTTCATAGAAATTTTATAAAGAATTAAGTCATTAATAGATTAAATAATATGAATTCAAGCTAAAAAGAATACTTTGGAACACTAGCTTCAGAAAGATAAGTTCTAAGAAATGTACATTAGTATTTATAGTGTCACCCATCATAAAAATGGTAATATCTTTTAAACTTTAATGATTTCTCATCACAAGTAATTTAATGTGTATTTTCATAAGAGAATAATGACATTTAGGTGAATGGTATATTAAAAAATAGATAATTCCATTTAAAAAAATAAAATTGCCCCTTAAACCTACTTTACACATTCATATGAAAGACAGCCAATTCACTAGATGATTTGACCTGAAATCATTTAACTTTTGTCTGAAAAAACATTCTATTAAGTTATTAAAATTTTTTAAGAGATTTGACTAGGTCAATTTAAATAGGACAGCCGTATATGTAATTCACTTTTAAAGATACAAAAAAGTCCTAACTGCTTGTGAAAAAGTTCCAAATTGCAAGAAAATTGCTTACTGCCATCCCCTTAGTTCAAGCAATTGAACTAAGTCTCAAGAAGTCAGTTATTGAATAAAACAAACAAATGATTTGTATATGATACTAATTAATGTAACCACAGTTCAGAATCATGTATATCTGTATAATATAAAATATAACAATATTACGACATCTGACAATTCTTTGTTTTCATCACCTGTTCAATACTCAAAGCTGGTGATTCACTTTTTGTAGCTGCTAGTTTTTAGTCTCACATGATAAGTAGTAATCATATCTTATGCAAAAGACCTCAAATAAATATATGTTATCAATGTAAGTACTTGTGGGTTTCCATTCAAATATAATCTATTCTATTTTTATATATCCAAAAATATTCCTAATACAGTATTCTCTCCGTAAATGTGGAAAAGATCTCTACAGTAAAAGTAAAAATTTTATCCCCACTGCTGGGAGAATCCCCCTCGGAATTAGTCAAGTGTTGGACACGATCGGTCGAGGATCACGAATATCGGTGAGACACATACTAATGCAAGCAAAGGAAAAGATTGCAATTTTCTTATTTCTTACTATTTTTTCATCAAACTTTTACCATCGTATTCATCTCGTTTTCCTGATTAAAATGACATCAAACATGATATAATTACGTTAACAATTACGTGTGTAACGAGTGAGTAAAGTTTTTAACATGAAAGAGGACGGTGAATGGAAAAGAAAGAGAGGCAGTAGGTTAAAGCGTTCGGCAAACATGAAAGACTCATGCGTGTTCTGTCTGTCAAATTCAAAAATCGAAATTCTTTATTTTTGGTTTTTTTAGTCTCGTTTTTCTGATTAAAATGATACCAAACACGGTATAATTAAAATCATAATTACTTGTATAGCAAACTGTTAGGAGGAATTCGTATTTCTGCCGTAAATGTAAAGTTTGCCGTAAGTGTGAAAATCCGAAACTTTTATGGTTTGCTGCACAAGTATTGAGTAACCTCCTCCTTTTTCGAAGTCGGTTAAAAATACGCTCGAATCCTTCATGTTTGCCGAACCTCAATCGCTCTGTGTTTTTGTGTTGTTATCCTTTTCTACGTTTGATTCACTACAAAGAATGTAGTACCTGTTCTATAAATGTGAAACTTTATATCCGAAGTTTTCACACTTATAATACTGTATAATTATGCCTATGACTATATTATTATTATTATATGTATGTCATCATGTGGACTCAGTTAAATATTTTAGACAATGTTAAGTATGATATATTAAATATGTCTTATTAAAATATGTATATTATACTCATAGATATTTTCTTAAAGAAAGATTAATGATACCATTGTTATACAAGGTGTGCCAGCAAACACTTGTAATGTCCAAAGTTCAGTTTCTTCATGTCAAAAAAAATTAAAAAATCCTTTAACACTTGCTAATCTACAGGTTGATTTTTGACATATAAACAATTAAAAATTAGGTATTTTATATCTGTATTCATGCTGTCCTATACAAGTATCGACATTAGTCAGACAATTGAGAATATTTTATGCATAATTATGAAAATGTGCATACAGACATTGACTCATGCACCAAGCTACACAATTTTTAATCGCATATCTTCTAAAAACTAAGCTGTGAATTACAAAATGATAAAGGACTTTTTGACTTTTCTTGTGTGGATAACATACAGTTTAGAGGTTGGAAGCTTCAATCAAGACACCTCGAATAATAGTAGAATATACCAATTATAATGTAAATGTAATTGAAGCTTTTTGCGAATATGTGTGAAATTAAGATTGGTCACTGGTTACACATGTAGGAAATTGTTACTCAAAATGTTGATTTTGACAATATATTACAAAGTCTATAAATATATATCCTCCTTGACATAGTATTATAATTTTTAATATATATATTTTCATTTTATGTTTAAATTAATGTACATCTCAAAATAAGTTCATATATTTAAAAAATTAGAATGTTATCTTTTTATAATTTTAAATGATATTATGTGTCACTTATACTAATAGTTCGAGTAAGTAATACCAAATTCATACCGATACATGAGAACTATGTGTATCGTTTTTTGTTGGATGATAACACCTTGCTGGAGTTGAAGGTGGAGTAGCTTCTCCACCTTGGCTTAATGGTTCTTCACATTCTTCTTCCTGTACTAGTTGTTGTAATTCACCACATCCAGACTTTTCAGTCATTTTAATAATTTATATATTTAATACATATATTTTAAATCATGATACGTTTGTAATTAAATTTTCATTTCTAAATAAATGTCTACACATGCACAAAACATTATTTGTATATGTATATGTATATTTATGTACATACAATGCGATTTTTATTTTTTATATTATTATTATAATTTAAACATGGTATATCTATACATGTATTTATTACTATAGATTACTGTATTTTTTTATAAAATTAACGTTTGTAACTTATAACCTTTTCAATGTCCTTTATCTATATATAAATATATTCGTTTAAAATATTCACTAACAGTTTAGTTTATGTGTTATTTATATCTTATATATGTATACATTTTATTATTAAATGAACAAAAAAATCGTGTATCAAAGACCTCTTGCGGAAAAACTGAAAAATTTCAGACAACGATCAATGACTACAGTATCTGCAATGATCCTTAACAAAGAACACAGATGCAACAAGAAGCGATACTTGACAAGGAAACTCATTTCGTAGAGAGAGACAGAGGATGCCCAAGCCAACCTTCATGAAGCTACCCGAAGAAATAACGAAATATGATTATTTGTAATTTTTCTTAGTGTATTTTGTTTGTGATTGATTGTGCATATTTATTCTTTTGTAACTAGCAATTTTATGTGAAGTCTAGTGACAAAAAGAACCTAGCGTTTACTTGCAGAAGTTCGATGACCTTTGTCTATCTTATATGTTTTTGGTTGGGAGAGACAAGAATAGTAGATATCTATTGATTTTTTAAAAATGTGGAAAATACGAATTTTAAACGCCAATTGCATTTTGTTAAAAAGTAACATTTCGCCATGATTTCTTTTGCATACTATTCTCAGAATTTTAGTCTAGATCAGTACGGAGCCTGATTTTGCAATTTTGTCCAAGCAAATTTCATGAGCTTGTAACGTGAGCGTACATGGTTATCATTCTGAACATAGTTAAATTACCCACATCCTAAAATCCCTAGACCGCGAACGGTAAACGCAACAAAGGTGAGTGTTCAAATTTTGTTGCACTTGGGCTTGGAACATTATTGTCATTTTGAACGTTGCCTACTTCAGAGTGCAAACTTATGTGGATGAACCTGTATGCACATGTATTATACAAGTATAATATAAATTCAATATTTATATATATATATGAAATATATAAAAAATTAAAGTCAAAATTTAATAATACTTAATAAATTTAACGTTCAATATAAGAACGTGATATACAAATAGTTTAATTTTATTAGTTTTAAAAAATGTCAAGTAGTAGAACGACACCTTTACATTTTGAAATATTTTATGAATGTCAAACCACAAAAGCTAGAACTGGAAAAATAACTCTTACTCATCATTATGTAGATACACCTGTATTTATGCCAGTGGGAACTCAAGTAAGTTGTGATATGTAAAATCTGTTTACTGTATTAAACAATTGTATATTACTAATATTTTAGGGTACTTTGAAAGGTTTATTACCTCAACAGTTAGAAGAATTAAATTGTCAAGTTATTCTTGGAAATACATACCATTTAGGGACAAGACCTGTAAGTTATTAAAATTATTTATATTTTATTATAAAAATTGTACATAATTATTGAAATTTAATAGTATTTACCATAAACATTAGTAAATTCCATCTGCTTAATTTATTAATTTAATTAAAGTGTTATGTACCTTTTATTAATAGAAAAATTATTTTTTAGGGTCTTAATGTTATGCGGAAAGCTGGAGGATTACATAAATTCATGAATTGGAAAAGAGCTTTATTAACTGACTCTGGAGGTTTTCAAATGGTATCATTATTGGAGCTTGCTGAAATTACAGAAGAGGGTGTTAAATTTAAATCACCATATAATGGTAATCAAAATTTATAAATAAAGTAAATTTATATTTTATTACAAATAAGTAAAAAGCTCAAAAATTTATAAATATTATTTCTTAGAATCAGACTGCATGTTGACTCCTGAACACTCTATACAAATACAAAATATAATAGGTGCAGATATAATTATGCAGCTTGATGATGTAGTTAAAAGTACATTAACAGGACCAAGAGTAGAAGAAGCAATGCATCGGTATTTGTTGTGCAATTATATTGATTGTGTTATTAATACATTGCTTAATATCTAGTGTCTAATTTTAGAACAAATAGATGGTTAGATAGATGTTTAGCAACTCATAAAAGATCAAGTGAACAAAGTATATTTCCTATTGTGCAAGGTGGCCTTGATTCCAAACTAAGAACAAAAAGTGCAAAGGAATTAATTAAACGTAAAGTAAATGGTTATGCTGTGGGTGGATTAAGGTAACAATTTACATGATATTCTAAGTAAAAATAAGAAGTAATTATTGTACTGTTAATTGTTCACAGTGGTGGAGAAAGTAAAGATGATTTCTGGAAGATGGTACATCTTACTACAGACATACTTCCAAAAAATAAGCCACGTTATTTAATGGGTGTTGGATTTGCTACTGATTTAATTATTTGTTCTGCTTTAGGCATAGATATGTTTGATTGTGTGTTTCCCACAAGAACAGCAGTAATTATAGACTTTTTAATTCAACTTTTCTAAATTTTCATAGAACTTTATAAAGAAACGAATACATAAAATTCATCATATATGTGCTATTTTTTTTAGAGATTTGGTTGTGCATTAGTACAGACAGGTCAACTCAACCTAAAACAAATTCAATATTGTAAAGATATGATGCCAATAGATGAATCATGTGAATGTAATACATGCAAAACATATACACGGGCTTATCTTCACCATATAGTGACAGTAGAAACAGTCGCATGCCATTTATTGTCTGTCCACAATATTGCATTCCAAATGAAATTAATGCGAAGCATTAGACAAAGTATCAAGGAACAAAGATTTCCAGAATTTATACAGCAATACATGTTAAATATATATCCAGACAAGAAATATCCAGCATGGATAATTAATGTTCTGAAAGCTGTCAACGTTAACCTGTTATAATTAGTAAGTATGTGAGTAAAATGTAAGTCATTGAAAGTGTAAGTCATTCATACCTTATAGAGATGATAATCTATATCATATAAAATGAACATTTGTAAAAATTCAATCACAAAATTAATTAATATTTGAAAATTAAATATCAATTTTATTAGCTTTACAAATTTTACTGTTACCAAATACCTAGTTTAAAATCTCTTATATCTTGAAATGATATCGCAAATTGCAAAAGAAATTTTTGAATTTATTTTGCCATAGAAAATCTGGATACTCGATATAATAACATATGGTATTAATCAGAATTAAGGTTTAGATTGTTCCATTTGAATCCAGATGGAAAGATATCTGTTTCTAATATGCTAAAATTAACGAATTTTTCACTCAGAAGCTCACGATTATATTCTGTTCCTCAGCAAGCTAATACATACTACAGGGTGTCCGCGCCAAAGTGTTACACCTTAATATCTCATGAACTATTGATGTCACGAAAAAGTGCTTATATGGAAATTGCAGGGTAAAAGAGGCCCTATGTTTTGGCAGAAGCAAAATTTTTTTATTGTTATTAATGTAAAAGATATGATGGTGAAGTTTCGTTTTTTTAAATGGAACTATAATTTTTTCTCGATCAGGCGATAGTGCTTTTCAAGACGAATTCATCAAGGTTTTATGTACTTACCCGATTTTTATTAGTTTTCGAGATATAACGCTTAGAAATTTACTGATTTTCAGCAGTGACATCTCGGTTTGACGAGTAAGTCATAAAAACGTTCTTATTGTTACGGTAAGTGCCGCTGGTTTGACTCTGCCTGCCGAAACAGATAGGCGGGGTGTATGGTCAAAATGGCAGGTCCGAAGAGTAAGAAACGTGAAAAGTATTGTCCATTACGGTTTAAGTTTTCCGTATCAAAGATGATATTAATTGTAATTTGGAAGGTTGGGACATTTATTTAAATGTTTCAGTACAAGGTAGGTATAAAGACAATTTAACAAAAAATAATATGCAAAAAATTTATTCCACGTGCTTTCCGCTATTTGAAATACAAGTTTGTATACGTTTTACAAATTCGTTCTCGACGTTTTCCATAATTTCGCACGGGATATTTACGCATGCATTGTGTATTCTATTTTTCAAGTCAGTTATATTGTTAAATTGTCTTTATACCTACCTTGTACTGAAACATTTAAATAAATGTCCCAACCTTCCAAATTACAATTAATATCATCTTTGATACGGAAAACTTAAACCGTAATGGACAATACTTTTCACGTTTCTTACTCTTCGGACCTGCCATTTTGACCATACACCCCGCCTATCTGTTTCGGCAGGCAGAGTCAAACCAGCGGCACTTACCGTAACAATAAGAACGTTTTTATGACTTACTCGTCAAACCGAGATGTCACTGCTGAAAATCAGTAAATTTCTAAGCGTTATATCTCGAAAACTAATAAAAATCGGGTAAGTACATAAAACCTTGATGAATTCGTCTTGAAAAGCACTATCGCCTGATCGAGAAAAAATTATAGTTCCATTTAAAAAAACGAAACTTCACCATCATATCTTTTACATTAATAACAATAAAAAAATTTTGCTTCTGCCAAAACATAGGGCCTCTTTTACCCTGCAATTTCCATATAAGCACTTTTTCGTGACATCAATAGTTCATGAGATATTAAGGTGTAACACTTTGGCGCGGACACCCTGTATAATACATATTGCGCGTACGATAATTATGTTAGAATAAAAACGATCATGATTTTATCCCCATAATGTCTACACTACACTTAGGTCAAAATTTCAGTGTGTGGTAGGTGTCAAATAGGCGTCAGTGTATGCCTTCAATGATTAATCTTCTTGCTTAACATTTTCTTTGATCGATAGATTACTTTCAATGAGTTCTTAAAATGGTAATGTAAAAATACAATAATTTTCTGATGGATATCAAATAATACTAATAAGAAGAAAATTATGTTAACAAATCAGATCCATTATATCATTACATACCATTATATACCACTTTGACAATTTTCAAAAAGCGATTTACTGAATAAAAAGAGTGTTTACACAGAGAAAAAACAAGACAAGATAGAGGCAGGTATATTAATTGGAGGGGTTCCTTGTAATAGACTTTGACACTATAAAGCGAGAACACATCTCGTGGTCACTGATACATATGTATAGAAAGGTGGATTCTGCGGTTATGTATATATACAGTATGTAAGTGTGACAGTCTCGATATTTCAAGAATTATTGATGACACAAAAAACTGTGTATGTAGAAATTGCAAGATAAAATGCGATTTATGTTTTGGCATAAACAATAATTTTGTAATGTTATTAATATAAAAAATATGATGATGAAGTTTCGTTTTTTAAATGGAACTATATTCTTTTTTCGATCGAGCGATATTGCTTGTCAAGACGAATTTATTGAAATTTAATCTACTCATCTGATTTTTATTGGTTTCTAAGACATAACATTTAGAAATTTATTGATTTTGCTCGATTTGAGTAGTAAGTCATAAAAATGGTCTTATTGGTAGTGTCACGTATTTGACTCTGCTATTGGAACCGATAGCGGCGGTCTACACCCGGAAAAGCATGTCCGAAGCACAGTAGGCTCACTCCGTGTCGGAACCTTTGATCTCATGACCAAAAGATCGCCATGTTGCTGGTTGTGCGCGGGCTCTAATTTGAAAGACACAAACAGAAAGAAAGAATTTTACTAAATATTTTAAAAGAAAATAAGACTTTAGAGTAATAACTCACTTGATGGGAAGAAAGTTAGAGCTATTGTAATTATATGGTACATAAATTATTGTGTATATTTACAAATAATTAACACCTTTGTGTTTATTTTGTTGTACATATGTATTAATTTATTTTTAATTAAAATACAATTTCATCAAAATCATTGTATAAGAATACAATTATTATATACAATAATTAATAAATACGTGCTTCCTACGTCGTTATAAACGACGTTAGAAAAATATAATCTGATAATCATAAAATTGACAAATGTGTATCCATCCTTGATCCATCAGTCATAATGTGATTTAGATGCTGAATTCTTCTTTTTCTTTCTTAATTTCAGTTTATTGATGTATACCTAAAAATATTTAGAATATAATATAATGAATAAATAATAAATTCATGCACTCTCCCTTAAAAGCTATAATAAATGCAAGATAAGTAACATAATAAACTAACCTTTCTACATCTTTCGGGAATCGAAACAAAGTTAGTTTCACTCCACGTTTTTCGCTACTTGCACTTTCATAACCTTCTATGCAACATCTGTATCCACCTCTTTCGTTCATTTTATTTCACACTTTATATCTCTCTATATGTATATTGATTTATTTCTTGAAGAGGATACACGACAAAAAAGACCAGAACATGTGCTTTTCAGCTGTTCACAATCGCCATGTTGCTGGTTGTGCGATTCGGTCATGCGCGAGTGACAAATATTAAGCCACTTTTGGGCGGAGTGAACCTACTGTGCTTTCTTATACTGTGTCTGTGTCCGAAGACTAACAAGGTAAGGCATGGAAGTGTTCCCCTCCAATTTTGATGGAACTTCGTAAGTTTGTTAAGCGATACCTTAAAATTTTAACCCACTTGTGCCATCTCGAAAACCGCACGAAATACATTAAAACTTCTAATAGGGCAGTAGTGTGGTTTTTTGCATATAACAAGTTGTTAACAATTTGGGCAAAATGCAATTTGTTCATAACAGAAAAATTTTTCATAACCTTATTTTATAATATATTCAAATTTGCATAATGATAAAAAATGAAAAGAATTTTATTCCAAATCCATTGACATATAACGTTATTTATAAGCATAAATGACGCACAATTATATTTGCGTTATACGTAGCTGTTAATTTTATTAAATTTGTATTAGGTATTGCAAAACATTTATTATTGAAGTTATAAGTCAATTAACTTCATCAACGTTATATGTCAATTTTATTAGTCAACGAACAATTTGAATAAGTTTAGCAACAAAATCGTAATATTCCTAAAAAATGTTTTCAATCTAATGGCTTTTGGTAATTACTGTTGCATCATGACATAAAAAATTGTACTACACCATTCTGATCATAATAGATTCTTCTAATTCTCTATGATTCTACACCGGTTTCTCCATACAGGTACGAAAGCATTTGTTAAAAGACGCGAACGATAAAGCGTTTAGATATGAAACATTCGCTTTAAAAAAGTCTAATAATATTTGCTCCCTCTAGTGTATTAATGGTTATATTGGGGACATGCACATGGGACTGTATGCGTTTATTAGTTGAAGTTGTGTGTGCAATGTAGAGAGAGGTGTGTTTGGAAAAAGGAGTGGAGGAGATGGTAGAGTGGGGAGGAGAGAGAAACGAGAGGTGTAAAGGCGGACACGAAGGAGAATATTTTCGGTTTTGTGATTGAGATGGCGCCGCTGCGGCGTAGCAAACTGTAAAGATTACTGTAGGCGCAATGAGCCATAGACTAAGTTTCCATCGAGGGTTCAAATCGGGTCAGAGTCGGGTTAGAGTCGGGTTTGAGTCGCGGGTTGGAGTTGCGGCAGGGTTGAATATTACCAACTGCACAAAGTCAACTACCATATGCTGACATGTAAAGCTGAGCAATATCAAAATAACATACAAAAATTATTTCTCAGATTACAAGATCACTAACAAAAAGTAATAATAACCTCTTCTATACCGATTAATACAGCACGTGATACACAATGCAATCTGGATTTGTTATGTTGGCAACACGAACTCGACTCTTGTCGTTTCCACCGAACCTCAATTGAACGCTACCCTAAAATTTTGTAGGGTAGAGTTCAACTAAACCTTTGGTGTTTCCACCGTAAAAGCGTCCACCCCAACCCGACTTTGACCCGATTTGAACCCTTGATGGAAACGTAGTCATAGTTTGGCCAAAGTAAAATAAAAAAACCTTAAGCGTCACGTCTAATTTCAAAGAGTATAGAAATTCACTAAATCCAATGGTGTGAAGTTCGTCGAATGTTCTCTGTCTATTTACTGTGTTTTTGCAATTTTGTCCAAAATAATTTTATGCACTGAAAACTAACATTTCTTATAGAAGAAAATTTTTCACGTCCCATTTTTCCAAAATCGGCCTGCGGACCGACCTAGATTAAACTTCTGAGAGTAGTATGCAAAAGAAATCCTGTCGAAATATTACTTCTTCGCAGAGTCGTTTTGGCTCGCGTAATGCGTGTTTTTTCGTAAAATCATATTTACCGTCCTTGTCTCTCTAACCAAAAACACAGTAAATAGACAGAGAACATTGTACGAGTTCACACCATTCGCTTGCACTCTATGAGGGCGCCTCGATCGTTTTGGCTAGCACCTTTAATTGCTCCCTCCGCTAGTAACTTTGTGTTATTTATATCTAGTTAGTTAGTTAGTTAGTTATTCACTTCTAATTACAGAAGTTGGCGTGGAAGAGCCGCTGCTCTTATTCGCCTCTTATACTACTAGTTACATGCTTCTTTAGTTTTAACAATAATAATACAGATGGCGCAGTAGAAGCCGCTGCTCTATTAACATTCACCCTCTCATACAGTCTCTTTAATTTATATAATACTTATAAAACTTATAACACTTATAGTCTACCAAAAAAGGTTTACAAATTACCAACACAAATATATCTTTTCTCCAAAACATAACATATCCTGCACACATTACTATCTTACAGAAATGTAAAAATATAATCTCTAAAAATTTGTACATATTCTTACTTAACCCTACCTTATTATCCATCAATTCCTTTTTTACACCACGATATTGCATTTCTTTAAAAAGCCCGCAATCAGTCTGAGGGCCCTCCGCCCTCGCATGGCGCTACTTTCAAAAAACTGTGCCCCTCTTGGTATATTGCACCTTCTTAAATTTTTTACTAACCTAACTCTTTGATCCACATACTTATTGCAAGACCATACAACATGTTCTATGTCTTCAAAATCATCACAAGTGTTACAGTAGGGAGAATCTTTCATAAATTTCCTGAATAATGACCAGTTCAAGTTATAATGATCTGATCTAATCCTATTAAGTATCGTTATAGTATTTCTCTTAACATTCCCAAGAAACCTGAACCAGGGGAAATCCTTCCCCACATTGTTCCATTTGGAATTGAAATATTTTCTCCCCTAGAATTCCCCCTGCCACAAATTTCTCTCATCAAATTCTTTCCATTTTTCCTTCGTGATAATTCGCTTAATATCTCTTCACAAAGCTATTACCCAGAATTCAGGCTCACCTACAGTATATTCCTTCGCCACCCTATCTGCTCTTTCATTACCTGTTATCCCTACATGAGTTGGGGTCCAGGCCAAGCCCACTCTACCTCCGCCTTCTTCTGATGCTTCAAAATTTCTTTTCTTTATTCCCCTTCTTATTTTATGTATCACGCCCATCTCTAAGATTCCTCTTTCCTCCCCTCCCAGAGCCCTAATGGCACTCAGAGAATCCGACAATATCAGAACATCCCTGCCAACCACCCTTCTTTCACCAGGTCAACCTCTTGGTTAGCTTCCCCTGACCTTCCGTTCCTAATCCTTCCTTCAATTGCTTGTATAACCTTTCCATCCTCTATAAAACCTTTCCTGACCATGTACAACACTGCTAGCATACCTAATCTCACCTCCAAATTCATCACCCCTGCTTTCATCATTTTGATTGGAGTGGACAACCTATATCCTAAAGCAACTCTAATTCCCGCATTGTGGATCTTTTGTAACCTATCCGTGTACCTATTCTTATTTCAGTAAACTATCGATCCATATTCTATTACTGACCTGACAATAGCTTTAAACACCCTTAATGTCGTTTCTGGATCGGCTCCTTTACTAACTCCTCCTATACACTTCAGAATGTTCATACTTTTCCTAACTCTTTCTACCACATATTTAGCATGCTCTCTAAACAATAGGTTCTTATAGAATACTACTCCTAAAAACCTTGCCTGCCCAACTTCTTCCACATCTACATCTCCTAAGCTTATCCTATTGCCCAAGCTACTAATACTTCCCTTCCTTCCCGAGAACGTCAGAATCTGGGTTTTCTCCGGAGCTATTTCCAGGTCCAATTCCGCCAAATGCTCTCTAAGTCTTTTCAACGCCTCTTCCAGCCTCCTAACTCCCTCCTCTCTATGTACATACTCCAAATATACAGCTATATCATCCGCGTATTCCAAGATTTTAACCTTTAGTTCCCTAATCACCTATCCCACTCCTGATGTATATAAATTATACAGTAGTGGACTCAAGATAGATCCCTGAAGCAAGCCCCTTAAGATACTCATCCTATTCGTCTCTCCATCCGCCTTCAACATCTCTAATTTCCTATCCTTTAATCAGCCTTCCAGAAATCCCACTATCCTAACCGGGCAACCTAGTTCCCTCAAGCCTGTAACCAGTTTTCCATGATTAAAGCTATCATATGCCTCTCTAACATCTATAAAGGCACATATGACTTCCCTTCTAAGCCCAAAATTTTCCCTTATATAACTGGTTAAAATGACCAAATTATCCCAGGTGGACGTACCCTTACTAAAACCACTTTGGTTCCTGTCTAATCTATCCTCCTCCTCCGCCCAAACTCTCAATCTTTCATTGGTTATCTTTTCTAATACTTTCCCTAAACAATCTAGCAACGAAATCGGCCTTAGAGCCCTCCTTTGTGGCTTCGGTATAAACTTCAAAATGGCCTCCTTCCATAATTTGGGAAACCCCGTCCCCTCTCCAAATGTCATTAAAGATCTTCAAGAGTGCCATTCTCCAATCTGTGGTCAACAGCCTAATAACCTTGTACTCAATCCCGTCTTTTCCTGGAGCAGAACCAACCCTCGACCTACTTATGGTCCAGTCCAACTCCTCTCTCTCAATATCTCTGTCAAACCAGTTCCAACTACCCCCTTCCACAACTTGACCTTCCCTTTCATGGTCTACATTTTCTCCAATCACCTTTACTTCCTCTCCTGAGACCCTATCACAAAATCCTTTCTGAATTAATTTCCTAATCTCTTCTCTTTCTAACTCAATCTGATCTTTCCTACTTATCACTCCTGCCCGATTTGAGTCCTCCCCCAACCCCTTGGCTATAATCTTCACCTTTCTCTACATGTCCCCTACCTTACCTCCATCCTTTATTCCTGCTACAAATTCATCCCACGACTCCTTCTTCTTCTTCCTAACTATCTCTTTCATTTTCCTCCTAGCCTCTTCCAGTCTCTCCCAATTGACTGCATTAGGATTCCTTGTCATCAAGACGGTTGCTTTCTTCCTTTCCCTCCTCAACTCTTCACACTCCTGATCCCACCACACCTGTCTTTTAACTTTCCCTCTTTTAGGCTGTTGACCACTCCTGGGGGTCCTTCGACTACCTTCTCTATTTCTCTCCGTTCTTTCTATTCCAAACTCGACTCCCTCCTGCAAAAGACTCGTAAAATATCTACATCTGTCTTCGACTGAAAGACAAGAGTTTGCAATTTCAAGGATCAATTTCCCCCTTCCTACCAACCACCTTAACAAGATCTCTTGGTTCAGTTTCCTAAGATCATACTTCCTAACTCCCTCCCTGTCCTTATACCAATTACCTTCCTCCAACACACTAATCTTCAATATCTGGTGATCAGACCCCATCGTCTCACCTGTCTCCCCTATCTCCTACCCTTGAAATCGTATCTATATTACTAACTACCATCTCCTCCTCATCCATCACCTCCTCCAACAATTCCCCAGCGCTGTCACTCATCCTGCAATTCCAAGTACAACTTTTGGCATTAAAATCTCCTAAGATCAGTCTCTTGCCATTTCCAAATGAATCCCGTAGAACTTCCCTCCATTCCATTCTATTCATCTGTTCCCCCGGTCTTCTGTATACCACCAAAACCTCAACTTTCCCTTCCTTTATTTCAATCTCCATTAATAAACTCTCTATCTTTTTCTCTACTCCCCTTCCCACTCTATAATTTCCCAACTTGACATAATCCCTGTACAAGGCACAAATTCCTCCTCCCCCCCCCCCCCACTTGAATCCTTCCTCAGTATCTGCCAACCCGGAACCCTGAATTCGTCCTCAGGTTTAAGCCAAGTTTCCACAATAAAACATACATACATCTAATTTAAATGCTTCTAACACCTCTCTCAACTCACTCACCTTATTCCTAACACTTCTCGCATTCCACACCGCAAATTTCATTTCTGTGCATTCATCTGATACTCTATTCTCTTATCCATCCTCCCATTCATTCCTCCGTCCACACTTTAATACCGTCTCCCACACTCATCCATCCACCCATCATTCTGCATTCTGTTCATTTCTTTATTTTCCATTGACAACCACACTTTCCCTGACACACCCACACCGAAAAACATTCCCATATTCCTTTCATACTCACATTCCAACATTCACACCTCCACTTAATGTCTCTATCTCTTCTTGTTTCTTCAACTTCACCTTTCATTTTCACTTTCCCACACCTCCAATTAACTTCCTTACTTCCTCTCTTCTTGAGATCAATGGCAATCCTCCCATATCTCTTCGCTCACTATCGTTACATTTTCTTCGCTTCGGGCATTCCCTCGCCGTTGCCCCATAGGGTCCACCGCAATTCACACACTTAGGTCTTTTTTTACACTTCCCGTGTCTATCTTCCCCACACATCATACATTTCTTATTTGCCCTGCATGCAACTTGAATATGCCCAAATCCATAACACCAAAAACACTGTTTAACCGATTCTACAAACGACTCAACTTTTACTGAAACGTGCCCCTGACCTATAAAAATTCTAGTTGACAACGAATTGCCCCTAAAGACAACCATTATCAATCTTGTCGCTTCCCAGGTCAGCTTACCATCCACGAACCTCTTCTTCTTAATCCTTTCTGCCACGAAACTAGGTTGCCCCGGCATGACTTCATTCTTCAGCTCCTCCGTGGAGCCATCCCAATCATAAACTACTCCTTTTCTAAACCTCATCCTATCAGGAAAAAACGTAGTTACCGTCGACGCATGACCACCTCTTCTTCCATACTTGCTAAGTAGGCTATTCGCCTCCTCCTTCTTTTTTCATTCCACGCCAAATCGATCACTTTTGGAAGTCACCATCTCCGATTTTGTTAACCGCAATATATTGTAGTCCATGTGAAATTAGGGGGTGTTTAAGTCATCAATTTTTGCCCATTTTGGCGAAAATAGGATCCACTAAGGAATTTTTTTCTCAGAAACTACTTAACCGACTGAGCTAAATATTTTTTTTGTTTTATTCATGAAGGATTGGGCTATTTTAAAATATTTTTTCTAATTCCATCAATTTGTTATAAAATGTCGGAAAATTTAAACAAATTCTTTTTTTGCGTTTTTCTCAATGAGGGACGTAAAGGGTTAAAATTTAAAAAAATATGTTTATATTCTTTGAAGCTTCCCCTTTAAAATGAGCCCTTCAGAACGATGGAGCCTCGAGAATTGACGTCTCTACAAGCTGGAAAAGGACGCGGGGTACCCCCGTTTCAGGTAGGTGAGTCGTGTCCTCCGCTATTATGATCGGTTTTTTTATACCACCGGTCTCAAAACAATACGACAAGACTTCGTATACGACTAAATGACCCTGTTATATTAATCTAGTAAACGTGCTTTCTCCACTGTACTTCCATATGTTTTAATTCTGTGGATAAAGAAAAGTACCTATTAATTGTGCCGAACTAGGGTTGAAGGATACTTTATAATACTTTATATGATATAATCGTACAGTGTATGGAAGGTCCAGTATGCACAATGAGTGTGGAACAGGAAACATAATTGTGTCATTTATGCTTATAAATAATGTATATATATCAATGGATTTGAAATAAAATTATTTTCATTTTTTGTCATTATGCAATTTTGAATAAATTGTAAAATAAGATTATGAAAAATTTGTCTGTTATGAATAAATTGCATTTTACCCAATTTGCTAACATCTTGTTGTTATACGCAAAGAATCATAACATCTTGTTGTTATACTATTTCCCCATTAAAAATTTTAATGGGGAATTAAATTTTGATGGTGGATATCGGCAAGTTGTCGGCGAGCCGTTTGTGTCGGTATGACAGTTCATCAGCAGAGAAATGACAGCGTAGTGAGAATCAGTGGAGGGTGCATAGTTGACAGAAGACTTGGCAGAAGGATGTGGAATATGAAAGGGAAGAGAAAGGTTCCTCAGTGACCTTACTTCGTCACTTCGTTTTTTCGAGGGTACGTCGTTTTGTCAAGAGCTACTTCGTCTTTCGAACAACTTGTCAGATTTGTCACGATACGCGATACATCAATGAACGCAGAATATTCTATCTTCGGTTCTAATTCATATTCCGTTTAACTTCGTTTTGAGTGGTCGGAACAGTTTGACGTGATGCAGTGATTTTTAAATTTTTTTCGATGAAATATTATGAATGCCTATTTTTTTCTCTAGATAATCTCATAGATGTTCTGTGGAATTGACATCTGGTGATTGAATCGGCGTTTGCAAATATTTGGATATATTGTATATGTAATACCCTATGTTGTGGGTGAATATAAACTTGCCTTCAAGACCCATTTTATTTGCACTAGCATGAAACATTATTTGCACTCCATTTGCATTGATACAACTCCAGACTAATATAAATCCTCTGCCGTGTTTTACCTTTGATTGTACATTTTTTTTTTACTAAATTGTGTATTTTTCTTCCTTCAAGAGCCTCCTGTCTCTTTTTTAAAGCTAAATATTTTGAATTTGCTTTCGTAACTAAAAATTACTTTATTCCAATATTCGATTGGTATATTAATGTGTTGCTTCGCGAATTCTAATCTTTTCTTACGGTTAGATTCGTTTACGAAATACTTTTTTTGTGTCACTCGACTATGATATTCGCTACTCTTTAAATAGTCATGCACAGTACTAGGTGACACATCAATAATATTGTCCTTTTTAAGTTCCGTTACAATTTGTTCAGCAAATATATGTGGATTCTGTTTCACTTTGCGAATAATTAGTCGCCGATCATACTCATTTACCTTACGCGGGCGTCCATTTCTTCTTTTATTTCAGTTTTCCGTTTTCCGAATCTGTCAATTATACTTTGAATGGTAGACGTTGCTCTATTCCCTATGCAAAAAATTTCACTAACAAGGGACATCACCCAATTGATACATGCCGATTTTTATGAAATTTTTATATGTTATAGAACTCGAAAAAATATTTTTTTTTATCGGTGAATATCCACTTTGAAGTGGTGAAAATAACCCTTGATGTTGCGGTTGAGAAAGTTATTTTCGCAAATATCTCGGGTACTATTAAGTTTCGGAAGGCCAATAATACGGCGTACGTGAATTTTGGAAAGTTTGTTTATTTTAAAAATATGTTAAAAATTAATTGTTGGATGACCTCTCCTAAATAAATAATAAGTCATAACCAAACTATGACTCTTCCGATTTACAGTAACGAAAACAGCGTATTCACATCTGCCATTAGTCATAAGGGCTAAGGTCGTCCTCCCCCCCTAGAGTAAAGATATATGTATACTGTAACTGACCTTGGGTATTTAGAGAAGAGAATTGGTTTTGCTGCGAGTTAGCGACGTCGTTATTGCATCTAATCTTTTCACGACTTTCTGTTAAGTTGAGTTCGGCGTGACCGAAGAGATTTTAACCCTTTCATTACGGGTGCCGCCTATAGGCGGCGGTGAATACGATGAAGCAATTGTTATGTAGCTCATAAAAAAGTGTACATACAAGACAATCATAAAGTGGCGTTGAAAAACGTTAGTCCGAATATCGAAGACTACTGACGCGCAAAGTGCACACTTCGCGGCGCGGTGACCCGTTCAGTGGCGTCACTCCAGCGGAGCGGACTGCCGTAAGGAAAGGGTTAAATCGAATAAACTTTTAGTATATTAAAAGTGGTTTTTGTCCTCTACCCGGATTCCAACATAATATTATTTTGCAAATTTTTTTAATAAAACGTTGAACCATTTTGATCAAATTTCACACACGTAAACTATGGGTCCAAAGAAAAAATACGGATAAATTGAAATTTTTACGTACATTTTACACCCTTCATTTCATACCTTGATTTCTATACATTGTAACGAGACATATTTTCATGCCTCGTTACGAGTGGCCACCAGGCCCACCGGCCTCACTCTGCCCTGCCAATCCCCTCGCCGCGGGGTGTATGGAAGTATGAGAGTTCTTTTTATTTGTTCTTTTCTCCTCATACTCGCGCGCCCCTCCCCCTCACCCCCTTTGCGAGCGGCCACCGCCAGGAGGAAGAGGTGTCCGCGGCCCCGGTCGCGGGAAAACCCCAACTCGAGCAACGGTGACGCGGGATGGAGCCACAAGATCAGAGCGGCCTGCTGATGGGTCGCCGAGCCACCCGTCAGCCTCCGCGAGCGTGACCGGCAGCCAACGGCGAGGGATGCCAGGCCTGGGGACGAGCCACCCCAGCTGCCACCCGAAGGGGGCCCCAGGACCTGGCCGGGAAGAAAGACGCCATGGCCCATCCCTGGCGCCGAAATCTTCGGGGAGGGGGAACCCCGCGCACCGAGGACCCGAACCGCGGATAACGAGGCAGAAGTCAGCGAGCCGCGAAGAAAGCCTCACGCGCGACTAATATAACCGAGACCTTTTTTTTGTTCGTCCGATTTTCTGTGTGGGTCTGTTTTCCCTCCCGGTTTTTCTCTTGCTTTCGTTTTGTGTGTGATTGTGTGTGGTAGTGTGTCGCTGCCTACGCCGATGTCCACGGAGTGGAAACGACAACCCAATTAATAAAGGTAGGATTTTTGCCTCCTACAGGAGTATTAGCGTGCGTGTGTGAGCGTGTGTGCGTGTAGGTGGTCTCTGGCGATAGGACCACCAGCCTCGGCGACGAGGATCCTAGGGACCGTGTTCCCAGATTATTTTCTTCTCGTTTTGTTTCGTACCGTTTTTCCGCGTTCCCGGGCCGTTAATCCCGCTATGGATTACTTTTTTTATATTTTATATCTAGGGCCAGCGTCCCTCCTATTGTCCATGACCCTAAAAGGGCATGCTCCCGTTGCGCTCCAAAGTTTTCCGCCGTTTTCATTGCTGTACTTCTCACGCGTACCGTGAGCCCCTGCGTCGCGATATCCTTTCTCGCAAATAGCGATCGCGACCTGAAACCCTACCGTATTTTGTACCGCGCGGGGCTCCATTCCGTTATTTTCGAAGGGTCCACTTTGGCCCGAAATAAAGCTCTTTGTTTCATAGATACTCACGGATTCTCTGTTCATTTTTTGTCCCCCTTTGAGTACCGCTCTCGGAAGTGCAGCCGGAAGGGCGATTCCCGCGGATGCGTGCGTTTGCACTGGTGCCCTGTTAAAGAAATCATCTGTGAGTGTGAGCATCGGTACGTGGAGGACCGCTTTCCTTGGTTGCCCTTCACCTCAGGGAACCCTTTCCACGTTCCCTCACCGATCCGTCACAACATATATATATATTCTTGAAATCGTATTATATTACATTTTTTATACTAATTTATTTTAAAAAAGTACTTGAAGGTCCATAGGTGCCTCTATAAAACATGGGGTCCAAGACATATATCGCGTTTGTTCCGCATGATGAGCGCGTACTGGTAGCAGTATTCGACGCACGAAAGATTTAAATTCTACGTGCATATATAACTGTAAATAAATATTTATAAATACAAATATTTTGTAGAGAACATACTTATTGTAAAATTGACTTATTTTAAGTTTTTTATTTGTATGAATGTAAAACTGCTTATTTAATTATTAAACTGTTTATTTAATTTCATTTAAATAAACAAGAAAAAGAGGAAAAATTCTACTTGTACTTCTGAAAATCAAATCCCCATATCACATATTACATATTTATGATTTATAAAATTTTGAACTATTAATTGAAATATTTATAAATAGAAAGACTTGTATGACTCGTTTCAAAACTATAAATTGTTCAGTGTTTTCTGATATGTATGAAGTATGAGCTATTTATGCTTCATTTTTTATAAATTCTTAGAGCTATTTTTTTTATAAATATGAAAAAATCATTTTTATCCCTATGAAATATTAATTAAGTACTTACATGCCATATACATTTATTTTTGTTGCGGATTCGTTGAAGGGCCCGTGACGTCACGTCATCTGCCAATCGAATCGACGGCGAGCTAGTCGTGACGATTAGCCAATTGGCCTTGCAGCGTCGCGTAGGCCCTCTGGGAATTTCTAATATAATTAGAATTCTTTTCACTTCGCGTTACGATGCGCGCCAATTTGAATACGCTAGGAGTAGGAGTAAAATAAATATACGGCGTCGCGCTCGCTCTCACGGACACTTCATCGAACTCTTAGTCGCGCTTACGCGACATATGAAGTTCGCACGTATGTCGTGGGCGTGATGCACTTTGAATTTGTCGTGGAGTCTTCGAGAAGGACAAAACGGTTTGTCGGCGAACCGTTTACCCCTTTTGAAGACTCCAACGACGTTGGGGGCGCAATGAGCCCATGACGGGCCAAAAAGCGCCACCTTCTCTGGAGGAAATAAAAAACGGTACTCTAGTACGAACTAGACTACAGTATTCTCTCCGTAAATGTTACAACTGCCGGTCCCGATTGTAACATTTTTGGAATAGGTACTACACTGCTGGCCAAAATTAATGCACCACTTTCTTTAGCCGTTTCTTTCTTTACGTTCTGTTGGAGGTAAGACTTTGAAATTTTGAGGATAGTTGGGCCCATGGGTTATCTCAATGCTCCCTGTCCAAAAAGAAACCAGCAAAACTGCTGGAAATGTGAACCAAATGAGTTTGAAAAATTGTCTGTTATGTGTTGGCGTGTGGAATGCTGTGATTTTTCGTTGAGTCTTTTTAAGCGGCTGGTAATCCTATCGTTCCAAGCGCTTCCGGTTGACATTTCTGCCACTCGGAGACGTGCCCGAGGGTTTGCTTTCCACCCGGGCGCGCCGCCGGCGCTCGCCTCGGCCGACACAACGGTGACAGGGTACCTTCGCGGCGTCGCTGGAGGCTGTGTGGATTATGTGAGCGATTGCACCTTCTGAGATCGAAGAGAGGAGGGTTCAAACTTCGTGAGAGGCCAATCCGCGGGATGCCAACTGCCTCCAATAAGTTGTGGCTACTAGGTGAACTTGGGGTTGAAAATCTCAAAATTTCCACTTTTTTGCATATTGCGCGAAAACGGTTGGAGTAATCCCCGGGGGTGGATTGCGAGGGTTGGAAGTAGGAACCCCCTCAGCGGAGGTTGGTTTCACACCAGGCCCAAACCATCAACAGGAACCATACCGTTGGCACGGAAACAAGTTTTTTCCGTGAACTGCAGGTCCAAAATTGACTTTTAACTGTGAAAAAAATGAAAAAACAGCAAGAGGTGGTTTTTTTGACAGCGTGTAGCGTCCAAGGGGTTGGTGCAAACGCGACCAAACTTTTACCAGGTATAACTGGGGTCGAGAGGAAGCTTCGGTAAAAGTTTGAGCAAAATCGAAAAAACCGCCCCTTTGGGAGGGGCGGAAAATTAGGGAGGGGGTTGGGGGTGTCGCAGGCGGTTGAGCCGGGCATTTTCGGAAAGGACGCAACCTAAAAAACCTCATTCTGTAAAAAAATTTCGGATTTTTTCTTTTTTTCTGTCGAATTTAGAGCCTTTTTTTTTCGGTTTTTCGACCCCCTAGCATTCAAAGGGTGGCCGATACCGCAAGGGGGTGGCAGGAAGAAATGGCACTCCTGGAGCATTGAGATAACCCATGCGCCCAACTATCTTCAAAATTTCAAAGTCCTACCTCCAGCAGAACGTAAAGATAGAAACGGTTAAAAGAAGTGGTGCGTTAATTCTGGCCAGCAGTGTACATTAGGGTGGCCCTTATTTTTCGACTTCCGATTTTTTTTTGGTCTCACCCCCTAAAATTGTGACACTTGATGAAAAAATGATAATGTCAAAGTTTCAGCATGATTGGATAACAGGAACCGTGCCGCAATCGAGTTGAATTTTTGAAATTTGCACGATTTCAGGTTATCGTCGAATATGTTAGTAGTCTTTTATTTTATAAGTATCAGTGAATATTTTATAATGAAAATATCATTTTTTACATATATAATTTTAGTGTTGGTATATTTTAAAAAATATACTAAAGATTAATGAATCTTACCGCTAATGTTAGTATGAATCTCATTCTGTAGTTGCTGAAGAGGTCATCTCGAATACGAAAACTAAACTCCTATTCAGTTAGCCATTAGAGATTGTTGGAAGTAACGGACAAAACAAATGAACTGCGCTATGCGCGTCCGAACACGCATCACGATGCTTTGTCTACCAGTTACGGTTATATCTTCGTCAACGAAGCACCGCGCATTTTTGTAAAGACTTTTGCATATAATTAAAGTATTTTCCGTTCACCTCAGCACTGCAGTTTATTTTCCCGAAGTTAATCCTAACAGAGATCTTATGTAAAATGAAATAAATACTTCGGTATTAGAAAAATGTATACATAGTAGGTGCTCTGCATGGTAGATATACAAAAAGATTCCCGGCAGTGGTGAATATTACCGAGCTTTACCTGATCAAGGGATCAGGTAAGAAGTACCGCTTTTTAAAAAATTTCAAAAAACTTGGCCTAAGATTAATTTATCAAATTTTAAAACATGTATACAAGATTCTTATGTTTATGGAAAGCTCCAGGATGTAGAAGAAAAAATAAATTTTTGCTTGTACCATTTACGACAAAAGCAGCCGAGAGATAATTACAAAGAACTTTTGAAGTTGACGATAATTTTTCTTGGCGGATTTCTTCCACGAGGAAATACTTTTCATGTTCCTGGAGCGTTTCATCATGCTAGATGGATGGCTAAAGCAATTTACGTATTAAAAATGTATTTATTCCGGCAAGAATTTTTATTGGATAATAACAATATCATAGGGATAAGTGATATACATTTTTTTAGCTAATTTATACATTCAAGCCTGGATGAATAAACCAATTCCCATAAAAGCACCATTACAAGATCTAAAATTTCTACAAAATCTATATTTGTATTCTATAGTTGATAATAATATTGCTAGAATAGGAATACGCAAATTTTCTACCCATTTATGGTACTTTGTATCTGAGAACGTGGCATTATCCTTTTTAGATGAAATAATACCATTGAACACAAAAAGGAAAATGATTAAGGCTCTAAAAAATTATAATACGGAACGTTCAGTAAAGAAACTTGTAATACTTCCGGAAAACGTACAAAATTATGCAAACATGAATATCGATAGCTTCATTTCTACTGAATTTAAAAACTGGTTTAACAGGTTCAATATATCTACTGATTTCTTAGACAAAGACCCTTCCTTGTGCGAAAATGATATTTAATATCTACAAGGTTTGGAAATTGCAAAAAATTTAAAAGTGGTAAACGATACCGCTGAACGTGGTATCAAACTTATTACTGAATACAATAACCAGAAATGAAGAAGAAAAATAATACATTTTACAAATAATTGAGAATTATAAAAGCCTTTTTCCTGATGTAAGCAAATCTACATTAACACAGAACATATATTAAACGCTACGTACAATTTAATAATAGGCTAATTTATGAGACAACTGAAATTCCATTAAAGAATATTTTGCTTATAAGTATTTAAAAAAAAATTGTTTATAAGTGTTAATATAGTCGAGATTATTAAAAAATTTATCAAGTTTTGTACAAATTATATACAGCACCAGTTGCCCAATTGCCCAACCGTCGCATTCTCCGATAACTTAAAAGTTACGTTTATGTGTAAATGTATTGTATGTAAATATGTATGTGTTGTAATTGTATGTAAATGCTAGTATTGCACGTGTAAAAAATTATATTTTCATTATAAAATGTTCACTGATACTTATAAAATAAAATACCACTAACATATTCGATGATAATTTGAAATCGTGCAAATTCCACAACTTCAACTCGATTGCGGCACGGGTTCCTGTTATCCAATCATGCTGAAACTTTGACATTATCATTTTTTCATCAAGTGTCACAATTTTAGGCGGTGAGACGATGAAAAAATCGAAAAAAAAAATCGAGCTCTACAGGGTGTTACTTGTAACGCTACTCACGATTTTTCTCCCACTTGCAGCCACCTTACGAAAAAATGTTTAGGACAATATTAGCAGGGTATGAAGTGCACAATAGATATTAGTAAAGCAAATTTTTAAAACAGTTTGTTCTCTTGGCAAAGTCAAGGTCACCTTGGGTTTTTTAAATAGGAACTGTTACGTACGCTGATGATTTTTATTCCTTGGAGATGAATATTCTAGAATAGTCGAAGACCACCACGAAGCGAGAGTTTAGTCTTGCCTAGCTTTCCCAGTTACCAGGGTTTCCTTATTAGGCTTCGCTCGAGAACATCTAACGTCTTCGGACCAACGCAATGAAAATTCGTTAGACGAAAACGTCGCGTTGATTAATTCCCACCGTCTCCACCACTACTCGTTTTCTACCCATTTTTGAGTATAAAAAGGGTTGTGGAGAAGACGCCTCGGACCCAGTAGATTATTAAACGTCGTCTAATACGGAACCTCTGTCCGTGGACCCAGTTAATTCTCGAACGTGGACTAACGAGGAACCTCTGTCACAGTTTAGTTAGAGTCTTTCACGCTGAATTAAAACTAAGTCACTTTTGAGCAAGATCGGGTTAGAGTCCCCTTCGAGCAATATTGATAACCATACAGTACGTATAGTTTACTGTTAGGCATTTTTTTTAAAGTACTTTCGGGCCCCTGTTTCGCTTGTTTTTCGTTAAAACTAGGCAGGATTAGATTCTCGCTTTGTCGGAGTCGAAACATTTTAAACTCAAGTAAAATCAAGTCAAGAACATTTCTTGTAAAAAATCACCTTAACCGACAAATACACATAATCATTTGTAATTCCGGTTTTGGGAAAAGAATATATTTTCAACTTTTATTTTTAAACTTAATTTTTGCCTTTGTCAATTTATAACCAAAGTCCTAACAAACCCACCAGTCGGTATATCTTAGCCGCTCGAGGTATACTGGCATATCTTTGTTACGAGCACAACTACTAACATTTCCTGTGATACCCGGCGTTAGCCATACGTCGGCTAGTTCACATATCATTTTCCTGGGGCACCCGGCGTTAACCATACGTCGGTACATCCCCGCGTCTTGACCAATCCTGTGACCTCCGGCGTTAGCCATACGTCGGCTAGTTCACGATAACCAACCTCCTGGGGCACCCGGCGTTAGCCATACGTCGGCTCATCCCCGCGTCTATTTTCCTTTGGTGCTCAGATTAAGTAACAAACCTGAGTTAGCCTAGTAACATTACCTTGACCAAAATACAGCCCCCAGCCACGCGGCTGTGACCACTCCGGCTCGTAACAGAACATACATTTTTTTTTATTCATAGCTTTAGAGGACATCGAGACGAATTCAAAACATATATTACATGATATTTTTACTAACATATTTCTCGATTTACAGAAGTGGAAATGTGAAGTAAAAGACCGAAATATTACGTAATGGAAGACGACATACATTTTGAACATATAATTAAAGTGTATTTTTCTTACATTCTAGTCGCGTGTTTACATTCAGTAATCTCTTTGGAACCAAATAATGGTTACACTACCAAAGTCAAAAGCTAAGTACTTAACATTTCCACTTCTGTAAATCGAGTAATATGTAAATAAAAATATCATGTAATATATGTTTTGAATTCGTCTCGATGTCCTCTAAAGCTATGAATAAAAAAAAATGTATGTTCTTATTTAAAAAACCCAAGGTGACCTTGACTTTGCCAAGAGAACAAACTGTTTTAAAAATTTGCTTTACTAATATCTATTGTGCACTTCACACCCTGCAAATATTGTCCTAAACATTTTTTCGTCAGGTGGCTGCAAGTGGGAGAAAAATTGTGAGTAGCGTTACAGGTAACACCCTGTATAGCTAAGGGCCACCCTAGTGTACATTCTTTGTAGTGAGTCGAACATAGAAAAAGACAGCAACACAAAAGACAAAGAGGGACTGAGGTTCGGCAAACATAAAAGACTCGTGCGTGATCTATCTTTTAAATTCAAAAATCAAAATTTTTTATTTTTGGTTTTTCGTGAATGAAACTTTGATTATCGTATTCGTCTCGCTTTTCTGATTAAAATGATACCAAACAAAATATAATTAAAATCATAATTACTTGTATAGGAGGAGCCGTTAGGAGGAATTCGTATCTCTGCCGTAAATGTAAAATTTGCCGTAAGTGTGAAAGCCCGAAACTTTTATAGCTTGTTACATGAGTAATTACGATCATAATCATATCGTGTCTGGTGTCATTTTAATCAGAAAAACGAGACAAATACGATGGTAAAAGTTCCATTGAAGAAAAACCAAAAATAAAGAATTTTGATTTTTGAATTTAAAAGACAGAAAACGCACGAGTCTTTCATGTTTGCCGAACGCTTCAATCTTAGGTTTAGGTTTTTTATTTTCTTCTGACGAAGATGGCGTTTTGGCCATAGACTGGCTCATTTCGCCCCGCTTCAACCTTCTTCCTCTCTTTCTTTTCCATTCGCCTTCCTCTTTTATGTTAAAAACTTTAATCACTCGTTACACACGCAATTGTTAACGTAATTTTATTATGTTTGGTGTCATTTTAATCAGGAAAACTAGACAAATACGATAGTAAGAGTTTCATGAAAAAATAGTAAGAAATAAGAAAGTTGAAATCTTTTCCTTTGCTTGCATTAGTATGTGTCTCACCGCTATTTGATTCTCGTCGTTTCGGCGACTGATCGTGTTTCATTCTTGACTGATTTCGAGGGGGATCCCCCCAGTAGTGGGGATAAAATTTTAACATTTACGGAGAGAATACTGTAATCAGGACGTCCTGAACTAGACGTCCTAAACAGGACGTCCTGAAAAACCTTGCGATAAAACGTTTAGACTTGCCGCGCGTTCACGGTAGAGACAATATTAAAGTAGGTATTTTTGACGAGGAGTTGTATTATATTTGTATAAAATTAGTGATAAGATCAATTACTTGTATATAGCAGTTTCGTTTGTGTGTGTCGCGCGTTTCCTTTGTACATAAAATAAACTCGTGTTCGTGTCTAAATTTGTGTAATTACATTGTCATCCTCAGACTTAATTCAGAACAACTTTTAGGCTTAATCCAAAACAATTTTACAGAAATAAATTATACACATTTGTACATAATCTACTGTTTAATGGCAACACATGAATGACTCGCATAAAATAAATGTTAATAGTTTTTTACAGTAATAACTAATTCCCCACCGACAGTTACAAGGTTCCTACTAATAAATAATCTTTCTTCACCATCGATTATATTCCTACCCATAGATTTATTCAGATGTGCCCAAAGCCTTAGGTCTTTTCACATCTTCTTTCTCCTTCTTCGAAATTTTCCCTGTTCAATCCATTTCTCACTTTCTTCCTTCTAAAAGAGCGCCTTCTTCCATTTATATCCACGCATAGAGTGTTCCAAAACTAGATATAATTCAGTAATTAAAAACTGCTCACAAAACCAAATCGATAACTCCTTTACTGTTTTGTAGTATGTAAGCAATTAAAAATTGCAATATCAATTGAAAATTGATATTGAAAATTATGATTGCTTGAAGAACTGACAGCTAATCAATCCATGTTTATGGCTCCAGTATTTAAACAAAGAGGTTCATACAGAAACAAGGATATATATCTAATCCTATCAAAACATTATGCAGGCATTAATCTCAGCCATTCTTTATGGTTTGTAAACAAAGATGTACATAGGAATTATTGACCCAGGACAACATGATATAGATTACATGCTTAGCTGTCGGTTGTTGCGAAGCATGCTGAAAGTCCACATTGTAATTTTCAATTGCTCAAAAACAAAGCTGCAAATTGCAAAGTAGTAAAAGAGTTTTTAATTTATTTTTGTAAGCAGAATCTTTAGTTTTTAGATTACTTTTTGCATATTCTACATATATATAATATATGTATCTACTTGGATCAATGAAAATACTATTTTAAGTAACTTAGATAACATATAGTCTTGAGACTTGACTTAGTATGTTACATTTAATACTATTACTCTTCATATTATAACATTCAACTACTATATTTAATACTATTTAAGATTTTCTAATATAAACTTTATCCAGCAGGAAAGTATTCTAATCAAACTACTGATGCTCTGAATACATTCCTACCAAGCTTACATCTTAAAAGCACAAACAGTGTAAAACACAGCAGTATTGATATTACAATGTGAAGTACAATACTGTTAGCTGTTGTGGAATATATGTAGTCTTAAAAATAACACACGGGTCCGGGACACAGAGCTTAGATATGTATATTGTAAAATGTAAATTCTATACTTTGTAAATAAGTAAGCGTTAACGAGCACAATAAAAATAGTCGTCGGCGCTCGTTAACCCTTTTGCTTCGAGCGCCGCGCCGCTTATAAGCGGCGCGCTCAATATGACTTGTGGGTACGAGTGTCGTGTAACAAAATTAATCATACGTGCTTATACTATTAATCATTACGCATTAATATATTAACTTATTTGCGCATCATAATTAATTCATAATTAAAATATTGTAAATATAGTAAATATTGTAAAATACTGTAGCTTTGTAAGTTATAAAAGTTATAATTGTACGTTATAAACGTTTTCATATCAAAGATCTAAATTATACTCATTATACTGTAGCAAAGATTGCGTTATTCAGCAAAATAGTCATTTAAGACTCAGGAAAACGTATATACAGCAACAACGCGTACTGCACGTATTCGCGGCGCTCACTTCCGTTCAGTTACAGTACTTTGGCGGACTGGACAGCCGAAGCGAAAGGGTTAACAAACATTTAAATTTGCTCGCTCAGTTTACTATGTACACCAGTCGTTGCAATTATATTCATTTATATGTATTCATTTAGTGAAATCTCACCGCTCAGGTACTACAGAGGGTGCTTCACATAAAGTTAGCTACTTAAATATCTCTTTTAATTATGACAATACACAAAATATATTACATACATGCAATTTGAATAGTATAACACAAAGAATACGTCGCAAATATTTTTTCCAAGATTATTTTTTCAAAATTTTCAAGACAATTGATGTTCTTTATACATATACATATAAGTGTCCTTTTGAATATTGCAACTAACATTAAAATACATTCAGACATAAATTAATAATATGACCTCAAAGTAACCTCTGACTACCAAAATTAAAACTAAATATGAAATTTATTTCTTAATGTAAAAATTTAAACGCTATTAGTTGAATTATCAGTTAAATGCTGTTATTTAAAATTTAAATGAATATTATTATTCTTCAATTCCTGAAGAGAAAATCTATTTTGATATAAAAATATTCTTTACAACATATTCTGTTGATATCATTCAAACTGCATATGGACTATTTTTGACATAACTAACGAGACTTTTAAGTGCTTACCTTTGTGTGGATCTGTATATAGATTTTTAAATTTCCTCTTCAAAAAGTTAGAAATTATCAATAAAAAATATCACAACACATTAGAACTAAACCCTATTTAAAAATCGAACTGTTTAAGAACTACATATTGTGAAATAATGTTACAAAGAATTCTTATAATAAATTCACTTCCTTCTTAAGAAGTATGCTCACTTCGCATCTTTCTCTCTAATATCTTTTTAAGCATGTATAACAACTTAGAAACATTTCCTGCCGATTTCAATTTGGGCAAAATTGCCAAAATTGTGAGAAAGTATGTTTCTTAAAATGTATTTCACAGGATTCAAATTTATATAAAGCATGACTTTCAATCTAATAGAATAATTTAAACACTAAACATTATTTTAAAAACGTGCAATTTCGTTAGAAAAAAAAAAGATTTGAAAAGACAGTACCATAAATTTGCTTTCTCTGTCATCAAATTTTGTATAAGAAATAATTTTTTTTAGTATAAACCCTTCATCGTTACTCAAAGAACTCTGTAATGTTTCCAATTTATCTTAAGACATTCATTTAATACTCTTGATAATGTAGTAATGTACTTACATATTTCACTGCTATTAATACTGATATATGACACAATTGAAACATTTTAAAGTTCATAATTTTTTTTCTATAAAGCTCAATAAATTGTTTTCTTAAATGATGAAAAATTATAAACCTTCAAATTGTAAAACTTCTTTGTTTCAGAAATATTTTTCTATTATTTCACCTCTCAAAATTTGGTAAATTAGACATAAATTATAAATACAAGTAATTTCATCACATAAAATCATCCGAGTCATATCCAGTGTTTTCTGTGTTTGATGTCATATTACATGTATCAAACAAGGAATTGTAACTTCTGAAATAGAACAGAATAATATTACTTTTAGCAAATTTAAGAACTAAATACATTAATGTTCACTTGCCTCATTTCTGCTTCTTCTTTTAACCGTTTCTCTTCTGCTTTTTCTTTTTCTTTTTGCTCTCTCAAAAGTTTCTTTTTATCTTCACGTTCAATTCGATCTCGCTTTTCTCTTTCTGCTCTAAAATTGACTTGTTCTACTTTTTTTGTTTTATTTAATCGATTAACAATAGTGTTTATGCGTTTTGCAACATGAATTTTACGAACTTCTTTGTCTTTGTGAAAACCAACTTGACCTACATCCATACCCTGAGTTTTTTTTAAGTTAGACCACATTGTGTATACTACATCAATATCGTTCATTTTATTTCCTTCAATACTATTTGCTTTTACCAATTGTGCAGCATCCTCTAAAACTGCACTGGGTATGTCATCTATTGTTTGCCCCTGAAAATACACCTATATATAAGTACTAATATCTATGTAATAATATGTATTATTGTTATTACAATAATAAAAAGTATTTACAAAATTCAGGCGCAAATATACATGTGCTGATGAGTATTTATCCACATGAAACCAAACATCTTCCGGCCAACCCCATCTTATAAGATCTTCATCTAAAAAATTATATATTTCAAAATGAATTATGTATTATTTAAACATTGTAATACATTTTTATATTATTACTCACTTTCAAATTTATCAATTCCCATAAATAATGTAACTGGTGGTTGTACAACTATAATTTAAAATTATAGACATTATTCTAACCTTATTCATTGTTACAATTTTAGATATTATAGTTTAACTAATACAATTTAATATTGTATTAAAAAATTGCATTAAAAAAAATAATAAGTAAGAATACCTTCACTTGTAAAATAATAAACCATTCTTAGAAAACACGATTTAACTTCGATATTTGATGCAATAATACCCGTTAAACATGTATGCCGACCTACGATAAATCTTCTAACAGACAAATTGCTTTTCTGAACTAATTACTGTATATTTCCGGTTTAAGGTAATAAACAATATCTAGATTTTTGAATGAATGAAAGGGAAAAGACTATATACAATCACATACACCTGTATACGTATACATAAAAATTGAATATGTAATGATATACCAATATTATATTATAAAATTGTTGGTAATACATGATTATTAACAAAAATATGGAATAATAAAACACATATTTTATATAGTATAAATAGAATTTATTATATACATGGATAATTTCAATGTATCAAATTTATTGGACACATTATAATAAGTTTATAATAATTTTATTAGTATAATTAATCAGAAACTATATTATCTCAAATATTTCTAAAAGTTCTTATTTTTTAATAAAATATTAATTTCGTGGTTTTTGATAATAATATTAATTAGTCATATATTGATTTATATGAATGGCATGTTTTTCAGCATGATATGTTTTAATGATTTGATTAAGTATAGGCGAGACTTCTGGGTCACTTAACCACATATTTATAGAAACTGGTGTTTCTAATATAGATAAATACACTAAAAATCAAGTGTAAATTAAGTACCACATTTCTCATATAAAATTTTGTATAATTTACCAAAATTATAAGCAAAATAAATTAATTTTACCAAGTAGCATTTTGGGACTAGTAAGACTCAGTTGAATATGTGAATTGTTCATAATTGCTTTAAAAATTGGACTCTCTGTGTCAAATCCCTCATTTAAATCTTGTAAACTATGTCTTCGTTCCCCAAGTAACCATTCACACTGAAAACAATTTATTATCCTAAATTAAAAATTCTATTGAATTAAAATCAAAGTACTTACAGCATTAATTTGATTGTTTCCAGTAATTTTTAGTGCATTAATGATACCTTTTTCTTCAAATCCCATCTCTAGAAGTGATTGCATTGCTTTAGAATTAGGTTTGAAATCCATCTTTTTATAGAAATGGAAAGATTCAAGTAAAAGATCTACTATGTTGACCAAATTTTCTTGTTTCTTCATACTTGGATTTTCTGTATAATTAGTATTTTATATAAGTATAAATACAACATTTTTCAAATTTATATACTATATATATTAACTTAAAAAAAAAGAAAGAAAGATCATAAATCACGGTATAGCAATATATTGAATTAATACTAAGATGACAATAGTAATCAACTGTTTTCAATAGGAATTCAATTGTTTTTGTTTAATGCTATATTGTTGTATTGAAAACAATATATTTAAAAAATCTAACTATATTTTATATATTTATAATCTAGTAGACAATTTTATTTTCATAACAGTGTCTTTTTGAAAATAAGAAATTTGTGAAGTTAAATAATAATGTTATTCATAGTATTAAAAAAATTAAATAATGATTCCTAGGATAATTCTATATTAAACCTATCAATAGTTAAGTATATTTTTTGTGTTACCAAAAAATTATTGATTATACTATGAATGTGTTTGGAGTCCTTATAATTTCCAAGCAATTACCTGCTTTAAATAATTCAATGCACATCTCTTTTAATGACCTTCTTCTTGTACTGTTAGATAAACTAGATCCTGCAACAACTTTATCATTGTCTTTTTCAATTAAAAAATGTAAATCATCATCATTGTCTGAATCATCTTGATGTTCTATCAACCATTCTAATGCTTCTGATATATTTGATCTAAAATAAAATAAAGAATTTTATACAAAATTGTGTACCTAAATTATTATTAGTGAAAAATATTATGTACTTTCGTAAACAGAGAGCTTTTATGACTCTTTTATGAGAGTAACCCATTTCCATAAGAACTTTTACAGTATTTGGATCAATAGTAGGTTTACATTTTGCTTCTAATTTGTCTTTCAAAATTTCATAGAATTTTTCTATGTTTGAACTATACATTAAAATTTTTGCTGATGCTTTTACAAGAGTTATCAAAATTTTCCGGATTTCATTCTGAAACTATAATATATGTATAATATAAATTTTTGTTATATCAATAAATTCAATAAGAAAAAAATATATATACATATTATATATATTTACATCTACGGAGCAATAAGCAGATGAAATATGTTGATGTGGATTACATATAGGTAAATCATTTGTGGCTTGCATTATTGCTTCTTCACTTGGACCTTTTAAAGTATCTTCAGATAAATTTTCTTTCCTTACTGGACGAATTCTCATCAACATCAATTCATCTGTAACAAATAAAATTCCTTTTATTACTTTTATCTATATGTAAATGAAATATAAAATGTATAATTAAAATTTTACCGTGTTCATTAATTTCTTCATCATTTACACTATTAGTATCTACAAGTTGTTTAAACTTAGATGAATGAATTAAACGGAATTGAGATGATGTTTTTGCTATATCATTACCATAGAAATGTTTTATTACAATTATTTTGATTTTCTCTATAGTAAAATCTGCATTTACAGTAACATCTGTAATATTTCCTTCAAGACTGCATAAATAAATAATAATCATCTATTAACAGTTAAAAAAATTCAGTGTAAAATTTGTAATATTTAAGTATACCTTATAACATTAACTGAGAAATTTTTTGGCGATGTTGATGTTGCCAAAAGCATGCTGCAGTAATTTTTAAAACTATATATTTTAATATTTAAGTATTAAAACTTATTTTTTAGTTATCCTTGTTAAAATTTTCAGTTGAGTGTTGAAATGTCACATTGGTAATTTTACAAGATAAATGTTATATGTAAATTCTTGCCTATAATACAAAAAATTTTCTTGGAAAGACTATTTGAATTGCATATATTTTAGAACTTCAATTTTCTTAATAAATAGATAAGGTTAAATACAAACCAACAATATATTTTGAAATAAAACATAGTACATACTAATCAGTACCAATAGTACCCAATTCACGTATTATATATGTACTATGTTTTAGCTTATACAGTATAATACGCTTTCGACTCAGTTAGTCATATACATAGTGGATAAAAATGTATATACAAGAAAAATTGATAATTTAAAAGGTATATAAAATAAATGATCACGAAGTATATACGCTCGGAATTACAAACATCACAATACACATGCGTGTTACAAAGAATGTTTGAACCAATTAAAGTCGACATGCGCAAAACGAACGAAAACTGGGAAATATTGCAGTTTTAGCGAATCGACCATAGTAATAGTACTGTATTTTTCATAGACTACGTTTCCATCGAGAGTCCAAATCAGGTCAGAGTCGGGTTAGAGTCGGGTTGGGGTCAGCGCTTGTACGGTGGAAACGCCAAAGGTTTAGTTGAACTCTACCCTACAAAATTTTAGGGTAGCGTTCAGTTGAGGTTCGGTGGAAACGACAAGAGTCGAGTTCATGTTGCCAACATAACAAATCCAAATTGCATTGTGTATCACGTGCTGTATTAATTGGTGTAGAAGAGGTTATTATTACTTTTTGTCGGTGATCTTGTAATCTGAGAAATAATTTTTGTATGTTATTTTGATATTGTAAAATTAATATTGCTCAGCTTTACATGTCACAATATGGCAGTTGATTTTGTGCAGTTGGTAATGTTCAACCCAACTCCAACCCCAACGTAACTCTGATCCGATGGAAACAGGCAAGGCAACATAACTCTAACCCGACTCTGACCCGATTTGGACCCTCGATGGAAACGTAGTCTATGTTGCGGCACAGTATAAGAATGCTTTCTTATACTGTGGTTGCGGTATGATGTGTCGTAAACCACGTGCAGCGAAATGTAAATATAATTTATGAAAATAATGTTGGATAATATGTTTAAACAGTAACCATGTGTTTGTAAATTTAATTTTACTAAAATTATATTTTAAATGTCATTGGTTACATTGTATTAATATAAATTTTACATTTATACAAAACGTTAAACATTTTAGATTTTAAGTAATAAATATCTAAAGTGCAAGTTAAGTACAAATATGAGTACCCAGAAAGGAAATTCCAGCCGATCAAGGCCACAAAAGTATCAAAACAAAAGCGCTTTTAAAAATAATCTGTATGATAAATCAAACAAGACAAAGCTTATTAATAAAATTGAAGTTTTAAATGTGTGTGAAAGATGTAAAAAAATAATTGAATGGAAAATTAAATATAAGAAATATAAGCCATTAAAAACCTTATCAAAATGCATAAAATGTGAACAGAAAACAATAAGTAATGCTTATCATAAAATATGTTTACCTTGTGCTAATCAATTAGAAGTTTGCCCAAAATGTGGTGAAAAAGGTAATATTGTTGAGGGAAAATCAAGTAAAGAAACCCTTAAGTTGGATGCAGAGTTACAAAATATTCTCAAAGGATTATCTGAACGAAAACGCAGAACATTTATACGTTATATGAATCAGCAAGGTAATGTTCATTCCATTTAGTATTATAAAGGGTATTGCGGTTAAAGCATGTAACCTCTAGATTATAAGTTCTCTATACCAAAAGAAATCAAAAAGTTTGTTACTATTGTACAATTTGTAACTTCATTTTTTAGGTATAAACAATTGAAAATTTATTATTTCATGTGTATGTGTGTACATGTTTGTATATGCATTTTCCTATATCCACATATCAGGAATACCTAATTTTTAATAGCTTATAGCTTGGAAATGAAATTGCAATTTACAAAATGACAAAGGATTTTTTTATTTCTTTTGGTATGAAGAGCTTACAACCTGGACATTACACACTTTAATTGGGTTACTCTGTATATGTAGTGTATACTGGATTTTATTGGACAAACTTGGGAAATATATTCTACAAGTGAAAATATGCAAAAAAGTGTTATTTGAAGTTTGCTTAGAAATGCTTTAGTACACAGTTATAAAAAAATAAAGTTAAAATTAATAACAGCCGATTTTAGTTTAATGAACATTGTAAAGTCGAACATGTTCATATTATTTGTTTATTCATATCATGTTGTTAGTGTTAATGACCAATTAGATCAAAAATATAATACAGAAGGAAAATGCCTAGAGTGTTTTCAAATGAGAAATACACTAATATTTATTTCATGTATAAATTTTATGACAGAAACTTTTTAGCTGGTATAAGAGAGTATGAATGTAGATTTCCTGGAAGAAGAGTATTTCATCCCTTTGTATTTGTTAATACACATTGGCAATTCTAGAATTTTGGGTTTATTTAGATATAGGAATGAATATCATGATGTTCAATTAACGATAGGACAGCAATGATGAATGGAAAGATCCTAAATTTGTTTGATAATACTCCCATGCAAAATATTCAACGAGCATATCATTGTACACCTGTTTATGATTTACAACCATCTGATTATACTGGAAACAAGTTGAATTTTGTGACTGGTATGTAAATGTAAAACATATGGATGAATTTGTCCCATTAAGGATATTATGGACAGATGAAGCAACTTTTACAAGACAGGGCATATTCAATTTTCATATCAATCATGTATGGGCCCACAATAATCCATATTTTATGTGACAAAGAAATTTTCAACACAATTTTCAATGTAATATTTAGATGAGTATGCTTATTGAACAGCTTATTGGCTCTTTCTTTCTGCCTGAGAGAGATTGAATGGGCTGCTTTTTCAAAGATTCTTATTTAATGATTTACCAATTTTGATGGGAGACAGGCCGCTAATGCTTCGACAAAACAGTTTGATACAGTTTGATGGTTGTCCATCACATTATGCAAGACCAGCTAGAAATTGGTTAAATGAAAATTATGATGACAGGTAGATTGGTAGAGGAGGGCCAGTTTTATGGTGTTCAAAATCCCTCGATTTAACTTCTCTTGATTTTTATTTATAGGGAACTGTAAAAAATAGAGCTTACAGTGCAGAAGTTACTTTGTATGAAGAATTAAAGCAATGAATTAATATCTCCATTGCTAAAATGCAACAAAATTGTAAAGAGATTTACTTTGTAATAAGCTCTATAAAAAATCAATGTCAAACTTGTATTTGCATCCAAGGACAACATTTTGAAGTAATGTGCTAAACACTTTGATCTTTCAATATTCAGTAAAGTAAAATTCACTGCTATCAGTTCTAAATATTTATTTATAACTATGTAATAAGGCGCATTTGAGCAAACATCAAATAATATTTTTGTCTTATTTTCACTTGCATATACCCCTCTGGTTTGTTCATTAAAATCCAGGTCATCCTGTATAATAACAGATAATAAAATCGATATTGATCAAATATGATAATCTTACTTTTTAGCTACAAATCATAAAGATGGCTCTATAAAAGGTAAGAGTACGAAAAGTCCAAGCGAAGAAGAAGAACAAGAAAAAATTGAAACTTGTACAGGTACTTACAGAGAAAATTTATTACTGAAATTAAAATCATTAGCAATTACTGAAGATGATAATAATAGCAGTGATTATGATGATAATTCAGATGTATAATTAAATTTAATATAGACATCTATAGCAGAAATTATTTGTATTCAAAGAAGCAACTATAAATATAATATTTTATATTTGTCAAAAAATTTCTTACAAATTTATTCCATAGTCTGCATAAATTATTTAACTTCACTATATTTCTTTTGCAACATTATGTTTTCTACTTTTTATTTTATGAAATTAATTACATGTTCGAAAAATTAAAGCATGGAATACTATCATTTTTAACTATTTATGTGCAATGAATGATGAAATACATTGCAGATATGTGTTTAAAAAGTATCAAACAGAATATAGTATTTTGGTTATCCATCAGAAAGTCTTAAACAGTGGAATCATGGTTTTTTGTTTTATGTAAAAAAGTATTGAGTTATGCCATAATATTATTTTCTTTTATATACATGCATTGTTAATTACGTAAGGATTTACGTTGGAAATGAATAAATATATACAAATATTAGAATTTAATACAGAGTGATGTATTTATTAGCAGACATAAAAAAATTGCTATGAAACATACTATCTTTTTGTTTGTTTGAATTGTTTTATCACTTCATAGAGTGATAAAACTAATAATGAAATGGTATTTAAAGTGTCGACTGCTGTAGCATTCTGCTGTCACGTTTTTTACTGATAGGTGGATTTCAAGAATTAATTATACAAAATTATACATCATACCGAAAATTGGCATTAAATCTTTTCCTTGGATTTTCATCTTCTATTAGATGGTTCTAAGCAACGTAATTTAACTTCATAATTTTTAATGAAAATTGATCTGAGTGAATGTGATTCTATAACAAATATTGTAATATTCCTTCTGTACTACTGATTTTTTTTTATGTAAAAATGGAACTAAATTTTGTTAAATTTAGCGCGCGTTCCTTACAAACTACTCTTACCAACTGTATGTACAACTTAACCTAAGAACTAAAAATAACTGATCTAGGAATTTTCAGAGTTTTGGTTTAGTTTGGTTTGTTCTATTCTTTATTTTAGTTTTAGTTTTAGTTTTTTATTTTCTTCCTGAGAAGATGGCGTTTTGGCCGACATGCCGGCTCATTCCGCCACTACACATATCTCACATCTGTTGCGTCTGCCGTCCGCAGTCTAGGGATTTTGGGATGTGGGTAAGTTAACCCGTGGAGCGCTGAGGCGCTCTGCTCGCGGTGCGTAGAAATAATTGAAACAGGTTTGAATTGAAGAAAAACTAAGTCCAACTATTTATTTAGAAAATTATCAAAGTACTGTTTATAAAGCGAACTGGTGCGTAAGGAATACAAAATTAGTCTGATCGTTCTGCGCTTGGCGGAGGAGATCTTCGGATGATGCGGATCGATGCCCCTTCCTCGCTGGATCCTGGATCCTCCCTCAGGATCATCCCTTGTCCAATGGTGGAGGAGTCCACCCCCGTCCGATGTGGGCCCCTTCTCCTGGCTGTGGTCCACCCTCAGCCGCGTGGTGGTGGAGGCTCCGCCAAGACGCGGGAACGTAACATTGAACATGTGCTTAGAGAAAGCGTGAGACCCAGAGAACGCGAAAACAAAGTCCTTGTACTAGGCGAAAATTTACGACCCTCTTCGAGTGCATGAAAAGACAGGATATTCGTAGGAGATCTTGAAACTTTCAAGAACTGTACGCGACTTAGTCGAAAACAACGAATTCGATACGGTCCCTAATAAATTAATCCCTACAAACATTCAAAGTGAAGCTACGTTTATTCTCTGGATTCCCAAACTTTCCCAAGCATGAACACCCACGTCGAGTGGCTTTAACAATATAAGCTTTGTCTATTGTACATGTTTGCACGCTCAGATAGTTTAAATTTCGCTCTTAATTTATGGTCATCGATATAACAAAGTACAGACGCGCTCTGTAAATATTCTCACGGTCGTGTCGCCATACTACACTGACTATATTCAGGATGATAACAAGTACGCTCGCGTCACAGTGACTACGTTTCCATCGAGGGTCCAAATCGGGTCAGAGTCGGGTTAGAGTTATGTTGCCTTGCCTGTTTCCATCGGATCAGAGTTACGTTGGGGTTGGAGTTGGGTTGAACATTACCAACTGCACAAAATCAACTGCCATATTGTGACATGTAAAGCTGAGCAATATTAATTTTACAATATCAAAATAACATACAAAAATTATTTCTCAGATTACAAGATCACCGACAAAAAGTAATAATAACCTCTTCTACACCAATTAATACAGCACGTGATACACAATGCAATTTGGATTTGTTATGTTGGCAACATGAACTCGACTCTTGTCGTTTCCACCGAACCTCAACTGAACGCTACCCTAAAATTTTGTAGGGTAGAGTTCAACTAAACCTTTGGCGTTTCCACCGTACAAGCGCTGACCCCAACCCGACTCTAACCCGACTCTAACCCGACTCTGACCCGATTTGGACCCTCGATGGAAACGTAGTCATTATAAGAAAGCACAGTAGGCTCACTCCGTGTCGGCACCTTTGATCTCATGACCAAAAGATCGCCATGTTGCTGGTTGTGCGCGAGCTCTAATTTGAAAGACACAAACAGAAAGAAAGAATTTTACTAAATATTTTAAAAGAAAATAAGACTTTAGAGTAATAACTTACTTGATGGGAAGAAAGTTAGAGCTATTGTAATTATATGGTACATAAATTATTGTGTATATTTACAAATAATTAACACCTTTGTGTTTATTTTGTTGTACATATGTATTAATTTATTTTTAATTAAAATACAATTTCATCAAAATCATTGTATAAGAATACAGTTATTATCTCTATATAATAATAAAGCCAAGAAGTTGTCTGGCTGCAGCGAACGTGGTGAGATCCCCTTCCTGACTTTTGTTTACCTTTTGTTTTAGTAGATTCTTCTGCTTCACCACAACAACAATAACAATATTAACAAACAACTACATAATAATACTTACACCACCACACACATTTTTATAATATTCTTCCAAATCCAATATTATTATTTAATAATTATTATCATCATCACCTCGCTACCTACCAGACCACCAAAACTACATTACTGCTAAAGCAAGCAAGCATACACACTTACCAACAACAAACAAGAACAGAGAGTTGGCGGCAAATATTTTTATTTAAATTACATTAATAAATGATAAAGGAGTAATAGATGATTTTCAAAAATTTAAACCTAATCATTGTTGACTTCAGTCAACGACTAATTGGCCTACTAGTATACAATAATTAATAAATACGTTATAAACGACGTTAGAAAAATATAATCTGATAATCATAATATTGACAAATGTGTATCCATCCTTGATCCATCAGTCATGTGATCTAGATGCTGAAGTCTTCTTTTTCTTTCTTAATTTCAGTTGATTAATGTATACCTAAAAATATTTATGAATATTAATTAATTAATATAATGAATAAATAATAAATTCATGCACTTTCCTTTAAAAGCTATAATAAATACAAGATAAGTAACATAATAAACTAACCTTTCTACATCTTTCGGGAATCTAAACAAAGTTTCTTTTATTCCACGTTTTTCACTCGTTGTACTTTGATAGCCTTTTATACAACATCATTTTGCTTCACATTTTATATATATATTTATTTATTTATTTAAAAAAGTAGGTGACAAAAATAACGAGCATATGTGCTATTACCAGCTATTCACAACCGCCATGTTGCTGGTTGTGCGATTCGGTCATGCGCGAGTGACAACTTTTGGGCCACTTTTGGGCAGAGTGAGCCTACTGTGCTTTCTTATACTGTGCTCGCGTTACACATCATTTCAACATACCCTAGCGCCGCCAACCGATTTTCTCCACACACCATTCCAATCCAGCCATCCCCCTGTTCACACTCGGTTTCCTCTCTACTTCCATTTGCTCCGCATTCGAAGCCACAAATTCCTCTTCCCCCCTCCCAACACCTCCCACCCCTGTCTCCTTATGACTATTACACCCTCTATCACATCTACCAATCAACACATCCACACATATCAGTCTATATTCCTTACAATGTAATATAAACTTAGTACAGCCTTTACATAAACATCTAATCGACAAACAGTTGTATATATCACATGTAACTTTGTATAAATACCTTATTTCTACAGAGCTATTGCCCCTCACTTTTATATTGTATATCACAATTTCAAGCCACATTGTTTGATAAAGGCCCCTATCAACCTCAGGGGTTTCGCCTCCCCCATCTCTTTGGTCTCATAGAAATCGCACCCTCTCATCACTTTACATCTGTTCATTCTACTCACAAACTCATTTCTCCTTACAACATATTTATCACATTCCCATAGCAAATGTTCGACATCCTCTATTTTCTCGCACACCTCGCAGTATGGATCTACTACCATAAACTTTCTAAACAGGGATCATTTTAAATTGTAATGGTTTGCCCTTATTCTACTCAGGTTGCAAAGCGTCTTTCTCTTTAGCTCTCCTATCCTCCTGAACCATGGGAAATCCTTCCCCACGTTGTTCCAACTTGCCTCGAAGTACTTCCTACCCTTGTACTCCCCCTTTTTTTTTTTTTTTGGGCCGAAACCACCACCAAGTTGGAGTTCCTTGGTCCGGGTGCGGAGCACTCGCCTTCCGGCATCTCTTCCGTACCCGGCGTAGGGTGGTCAGCTGGGAAATGAAGGTCAGGTTGGGTTAGGCCCCTCTACCTTTCTCAACACGGGCTTGGGACCGGCTATGGCGGTAGCCCCCTGGAAGGGTACGCCCTACATCTGTGGGGACGTAGAAGGGGCCGCCCCCCAGGGGGTGTTAGGCTCGGTTGTATCTCTCTCTAGCTAAGAGATACTAACTAACGGGTGCTACGCACCTCCCCATAACCTCATAGAATCCTGTCAAAGAAAGGGACCTATCCCCGTAAAAGTAACCCGAACACTCGAAAAAAAAGGCCTCATCCCCCTCCTCTGACTACCCCATACCACACAAAAAACTAAGATTATTAAGTTAATTAAAACTTATATAAGTTGGGGGGGGGGGAGTTTGAGTTCCCCCAACTTGATCACCCCACCCCAGTCCTCTCTTACTTGAGGGGAGACAGGGTCTGCTGTCACTGTCACTACTGTCACTAAAGAAAAAACAAAATCTGCTGTCCCAATTGTTTGGACTTGTATTTTAGAAAGTTCGTAAATTGTGAACATTGTAAACTTCACACGTGCAAGCCAGGACGAGGACTTATTGTAGTTAGGAATAATTTATTAGCTTAGGAAAAACATCGCTTAAAAACTAAATGGTTTTAGTGGGCCATAAATTTGGCCATCTGTACTTATTCAGGATGGGTCATGGGGTGCTCTGCTTCAGGGTGAAGTGTTTTGGACTTTCTAGCCGCGCCACTTATGCTGTATCTGAGGGACCAGAGGCGTGCATTTTTTTACGAATCGCGGAAAAGATGATCGCCCTTTTGCTGAACAGGAACGCAAGAAATCACAGAAGTCGCCCCCATTGACAGCCCTCCAAAAAGTTAATAAAAGGACTGTTTTTCGGAAGATAGGACAGAATATCTCAGAATCATTAAGAATCGTACAGAACAATTTAAGAACGTTGTTAACCACGTCGCGCGGACTCGTGACCGAATATCGTACACAGGCGTACTCCTGTCATTCAGCATTTTTTACGAGCGAACTCTCGAACAATTTATAGTTGTTAATTCATTGAAACTTGGTTGTAATTTTTACAAGTTTTTAGTTTTAAATTAAAGAACTTTTACACAGTGCATCTCGATATTTACTTAAAATTTCCGGGTGCACAAACATTGGTCCTTCGAGCCGGATACGAAAAAGAACGAACTTTGAATCAACTGTGCGTGATCAGTGATTATTATCGAACAATCATTATTATTATATTGTGACACAACAAGGATAGTCACTAGAATATAAATCATTTAAGTGTACAATTGGACTTTGCATAATACAAGAACTGAACTGTTTTGAAGGACTGTGACATTTTGTGAACTTTGATTAAATTAGTGAATTTGAATCTTGTGTTGATACGACGAGACACATCAAGTATCAGCATATCCAGCACCTACTCTGTAGACCTATTGGACGAGGATAGAACGCAGCACAGCAGGTAGCAGAAATCAGCAGCCAGCAGCAAGGCCAGCCTGATTTCGCCATCGTAAACTCGGTGAGTCTCCGATTTATTTCCTTTCTTCTCCTATTTTCCTAATCCGCGGCTTGTATTATAAAACTGTATACAATGGAAGCTCTAAAGAAAAAGAGGGCAACAGTCAAATCAGCTTTAACGCGGTTCAACAATTATTTAGACACGTTTACAACACTGTCAGATATTGAGGACTTACAGTCACGTTTAAATAAAGCCATTCCGTTATTGGATAAATTTGAAGCTATACAAGAGGAAATAGATTCATTTGATGAAGTTGATTTAGATGAAACCGTTCGAACGCGTGAAGACTTTGAACGTGAGAAACAGTTACGCGAAGAAGAGGAAATAAAAACTTTCGAAGACAGCTACCATAAGGCAATTGCCAAAGCAAAACGATTTATAAACAGTAGGCAATCCATTTTACCTTCTTCGGGATCGGTATCTCGTAGTGCTACCGAATCGCCCGCACTTCATTCAGAAGCAGGCCCAATAGGGGTTAGTCTTCCAAAATTAGTATTGCCGACTTTTGATGGCACGGTCAGTAATTGGATAAAGTTTCGTGATACATTTAAATCATTAATCCACGAACATACGGGACTGAGTAATATTCAAAAATTTCACTATTTGAATTCAGCATTGACTGGAGATGCTGCTCGCACTATAGAGGCTCTAGGTGTTTCAGAAGCGAATTATTTGTTAGCGTGGGAAGGGTTAAAGTCTCGTTATGAAGATCCGAACACTTTAATTCACCACCATGTTCAAGCACTATTCGAAGCTCCCGTTTTGACACGCGAATCAACATATTCGAAATTGCGTCAGTTGTTAGATAACACGAATAATCACTTACTTGCATTAAGAACGTTAGGAAAGAGAACGGAATACTGGGACCAGCTAATCATTTATTTATTAACATCGAAATTGAATATTTACATGAAACGCGAATGGGGAAGAACATTGGCGAATTCGACAACAGAGCCAACCTTCAAAGAGTTCAGCAATTTTCTAGAAAGGCATATCAAATTTTTGCAAAATTCTGAGACTGATAAAATAAAATTTAATGATGTTAAAATTAAAAAAGTTAATGTACCATCGATTCCCACAAAGTTAAAGCAAGTGAAAACATACACAACAGTCGCGAACAAAAAGGCATGCATTATTTGTAAAGGGACACATCCGATTTACACGTGCGAAGTTTTCAAGAGTATGCCGACGGCCGCTCGTTTGCAGAAAATCAGGGAACATCAGTTATGTTTTAATTGTTTGGGTGATGGTCACAGAAATCGAGAGTGTACCTTCGGACCTTGCCGAAAGTGCGGCAGGAAGCACAATTCTCTGATTCATTTAGACAACCCAAGTGTAAATACCACAGGGTCGTTGCAGGTACAAGTTACAGGTGCTCCCACTGAAGGTTTAAAGCAGGTAGAAAATTCCACGCAACCGAGCGAAGGCACGTCAAGTCCTTCAGAGGTCATAAACCAATCATTAACAGCTCGCGTCATACAAAAAGGGACAAAGGTTACAATGTTATCTACAGCCAAATTATATATTTATGATTGCCGTGGACAAAGGCATGAATGCAGAGCACTTTTGGATTCAGGATCTGAACCGCATATTATGACTACCGCATTATTCAATCGTTTAGGACTTTCAAAAACAAGAAGCAACCTCGCTCTTACGGGTATTGAACAAGGATCAGTACACGTAAATTATGTAGCCACAATGAAAATCGGTTCCCGGACTACTAACTTCTCAGCAACCATCACTTGTGTTGTATTAGACAAAATAAGCAGTAATATTCCCAGTACACATATTAACACAACGGATATACAGATACCAAAGGGTTTGGAATTGGCTGATCCAGATTATAATTGTTCTGGACCAGTAGATTTAATTATAGGTGCTTCATTATTTTTGCGACTCCTCTCAGTAGGGCAAATCTTCATTAAAAATACTGAATTAGTTCTCCATAAAACTGTACTTGGATGGATTATTGCCGGGAATATATGTCTCAATTCTCCGAGGAAATTAATATGTAATTTAGTTAAGAATCAGGATTTAGATAATCAACTTGAACGTTTTTGGAAACTGGAGCATTGTTTTATACCAACTAATTCAACCACAAAAACAAAGGACTATAGTGAACAACATTTTATTCAAAGTACAAAACGAGATGAAACCGGACGTTTCATAGTTAGCATCCCATTTAAGAATAATGTATCAGAATTAGGAGATTCTCTGAAAGGAGCAGAAAAAAGAGTCTATGCCATGGAACGGAAACTATCAAAAAATCCAGAACTCAAGAAACAATATACCGCTTTTATGGAAGAATACGAAGCACTTGGACACATGACTGAAATATCGCCATCGAAGTACACAAATACATCGCATTTTTATTTACCACATCACGCAGTCGTTAAGGAAGACAGTACAACAACCAAGCTACGTGTTGTTTTTGATGGCTCGTCGAAGAGTTCCTCATCATTGTCACTTAACGATGTGCAACACATTGGACCAACAGTACAGGATGACCTTTTTACAATATTGGTACGGTTTAGGAAACATAGTTTTGTATTATCTGCAAACATTGCAAAAATGTACAGGCAGATTTTGGTTAACGAGCGTGATAGAGCATTCCAATTAATTTTATGGCGATCAGACATCAACACGCCAATGAAACATTACGAATTGAATACCGTGACTTATGGCACGGCTTCTGCACTATTTTTAGCAACGCGTTGTTTACAACAACTGAGCGACGAATTAGGGGAAAAGGATCCAATTACAAGTTATGTTATACGTCATGATTTTTATGTGGACGACTTGTTAACTGGCACGGATAGCGTTGATGACGCAATTAGATTAAAAACTAATTTATCGAACACTCTGAGTTCAGCAGGGTTTGAATTAAGGAAATGGGCTAGTAACGACCTTCGCCTTGTAACAGGCAATAAGAACGCCCCCAAGGAGGCAATTCCTTTGTTGGATAAGGACCCCAAAACGTTGGGATTATTTTGGGATCCTGTTACTGATGTACTGAAATACAATGTAAAGTACCTAGATTATAAAAGAATTACCAAACGTACTGTAACGTCGATAATAGCGCAGATATTCGATCCTCTTGGACTTGTTGGTCCAACTGTAATTAAGGCGAAAATCATATTGCAGAAATTATGGGAACTCCGACTTGATTGGGATGAATCTCTGCCTCAGGAGCTACATACATTGTGGCAAAGTATTTATAAGGAATTAAAAAATATTAATAATATAAGCATACAGCGTCATGTTATAGATAAGAACGTTAGTCAATTACAGTTTCATGGATTTTGCGATGCTTCAGAATCGGCATATGGAGCATGTATTTATATTCGGACTCGAACTAGGAATAATAAATTTATAATTCATTTATTATGTGCGAAATCGAGAGTAGCACCATTATTGTCTAATTGTTAAAAACGTAACAGATTATCGCATAAAAAGGGCTGACCCTCTTCGAAAACAAATCTCAAATTATTTCTCCGTAAAAAGTAGGAGAAAATTGTATATGTAATAATTATTGCTAAATTGTAATAAACAAAAAATTCCAAAAACACGTATCCCCTATTTTGATCCATATTTTTAGTATACAAAGCTGCAAAAAAATCGAACTGCATTTATGGTGAAAAATTGAAAAAAAAGTGCATTTTTTTAATATATTATTTAAATAAATAATTTCTCCCGAAATTTTTGACACTAACTAAATTCCTGACTAAAAACTACACAATTTAAAACAAATTTACCTTCCTACTCCCTCTAGTTTCCGAGATATTAAAGAAAATGTGTTTTTAACCCCCAACTTTGAGGGCTATTTTCACCCCCTCAACATGGATGTCCGCAGATATAAAAAAATACGTGTCAAATGATTTTTAAAAAGCTACAACATATGTCAATTTCATTAAAATCCGCGTGTGACACCTTGGTGATGTCCCTTGTCAGTCAACTTTAAGTCTTTTAATCGTCTTTGGTTTATTTTATATATGCACGTCACCCTATACCCTTTCTTTACAGTTTTCCTACGTACTTCTAACAACACTCTCACTGTCAGCAGCCTATGTCTCACTATCATTGTTGCACCTTCCTCTTTCACTTTCCCTTGATCCACCTTTTCCATTTTCCCTTCTGCTTCTATTCTCTTCTTCTTTTGCACAATTAGCCTTATCCATTCACCACTTTTCCTCAATCTCTGTCTCGAAGTCCTTAGACCCTCGTGCCTCCTTTTCTTCATTTCTGACTGTTCACCCTTGCCCCTTCGTCCTCCTTTTCCAGCCCTCCTATATTTGATCTTCCAGCCCCTTTCGGATCGTTACCAGCTGTCGGGGTGCCTTCCTCTCTCCTTGCCTTGAATTCTCTCATTATTCTTTCCGCCTTCTCTCTATCCTTCCTGGCTTTCTCATCCCATAAAATCCACCCTTCTGGGTTGCCCTCTCTTCTTCTCCTTTCCAGAGCTTTTTCGTGTTCCCTGGATGCCTTGCGTCTTACTCTCTGGCTCGTTTTTTCATCTACGTAATACAAAAAGGGGGGAGTTACAACAGCCTTCCAGTCCTCTTCTTCCTCTATCGTATCCTTTTCCTGGACTCTTTGCCTCCCTTCTTGAATGGCCTGAGCCACCCTTCCCTCTATGTTTTTTTCTCTCAGGAACGCAATTAATTCATCGATGAGTCTTTCTTCTTCCTTCTTCTTCCTTTCTTCCATCCTCTTCTTCCTTTCCTCTTCCTGTCTGATCTCCCTTCTCCTCTCCTTCTCCTGCTCCTTAGCTAATTTCTCCAAATTCCCCTGTTCTTTGGGGCTGCTCGACCCCTCACCTGCCATCTCATGTGGAAACGGGATCCTCTCCAGTGTTTTATGTCTGTCCACCTGTTTTTCCTTCGCCCTTTCCACTTTGTCTTTACAGTCAAGACAAATATATCTATTATTCGTCAAGACCAAGTCTGTCCGTGAATTATAGCAGGCTGGTCTTCCCCCATTCTTCACCTGAGTCCAACCCTCTGCTCCCTCCTCCTCTTCATTCCTACCTTCCTCCATTCCTGCAGGAATCATACGGCCCTCTTTTGACTTTCCCTCAAAGTCCTTCCTGGCCACCTCACTGTAGCTGGCGTTTGGCCTGTTAGGTCCCCTACCCCTTCCTACCTCCTCTCGTCCTCTTCTTATTCTCTCTAATTCCCCCTGTATGGGGATCTCTTTATTCTCCCATATCTCTCTCCTTTCCTTTCTTATTAACGCAGGAAATTCACTCCCTCCATCCCCTGCCATCTCATCAATTCCTCCAACCCTGTCCGGCTCCCTGTCCCCTAAGCTTCTGACAACGATCCCCCTGGCAGTATCAAATTCAACATTTCTGAATGCCATAACTTTTCTTATGGCCGCCTCCAGTTTACACATCTTGCCTTACACATCTTCTCTCACATTGACCATGCTCCCTTTCACCGCAGTTTAAACATCTCCTTTCCACCTCTCGACAGGTGGCTTGCAAATGCCCATATTTCAAACATTTAAAGCATTGCCTTACCGGCTCTACGAAGGGTTCAATTTTAATCCCAACGTGTCCTTGCCCAATCAACAGCCTCGTGGAGAGGATGCTCCCTCTGAATATTATCATAATCGCCCTAAGGGGCTGGAAGACCACTTTACCGTCAATTACTCTTCTCTTCTTCATACGCTCCAAGACGAAGTTCCCTGGGGTTGTCTCCTCTTTCAGCTCCTCGACTGAATCCTCCCATTCGAATATCATACCGCGACGATACTTCATCCTCCTTGGCAAGTACGCTGTTATCTGACTATCTCTCCTCCCGTACTTCTTCAGTAAGAACTTCGCCTCTTCTTTGCTCTTGGTCGTTACCTCCGCTCTGCTGAAACCTGTCATACGAATATTCTTTATTTTGACACCCGCATCTTGGTCAAATCTATATAACTTAATTAGATTGTTTCTCTTAGTCCTATTCTTTCCTCCCGTCTTCAGCACGCAGCACACAACATATTCGTCCCACGTGGCTTCCTCATTGTATAAGTCTATAACCCATTCTCTTTTCTCCCCCCGTCGTTTTTTTTTATTGTTCCTTTTCCCTAACTTCCACGTTTTCTGTGCTACCTACCACCTCCATCCTAAGTGCGTCATAGCTTTCCCTACTTTCTAGATCCTTACATCTATCCTTATCTCCTATAATATTCTCGTTCACATAGTTTATTACGTCAGAAGTATTGTCTTTTTTACCTTCCGCTTTTTCCTTCTCAGCACAAACACTATCTACTGCACTTCCCTTCTCTACTACGTTGTTGTCTACTATACTTTCCACGAGGTAATGGACGCCTTTTTGCGCGTCTTTTTCCAGTACCCCACGCTCTCGCTCTTCTTCTGCCGGCGCTGTTGTAGCCAATCTTACCAACCTTCCTTCCACACGTGACCGCGATTCACTCACTGAGCGTTCCTGATTGGTCACTTCATTTTCTCCTAATGCTACGTCACTTCCTTCCTCTTCTCTTATCCTTCTCTTCTCCTTTCTCCCTTCTTCCTCCTGATGCTCCTCCTCTCCATCCATCTCCCTAGACCTTTTCTTGCATTCCTCTACGTCCATCTTCTCCTCTTCTTTTCCTTTTCCTTCCTTTTCACGCTTTTCTTCTACCTTACACTCCCTTCTTGTCGCATCCAGAACTGCTTTCTCTTCTTCCGCCAAATATTCCAACGCCCATTCCTTGCGTAAACTTGTCAGTAACATCTCCTCAACTTTATTTTCCTCCGGCTTTTCGATCCTATCTTCCTCCAGCTCACTCTCTCCAAAATCCTCAGTTTCTTCCTTCTCAGTACTCATTCTTTTTTTCCATTTTCTTTTCTCCCTGACTCTTCTCGTCCTCTCCTCTCTACTTCTCTCCCCTTCCTCTCGTTCCACTGTTTTGTTCCTGGTTATCGGCCAACCAGCGGACCCCTTTATTCTCATACACTTACCCTAAATCTAGAATCGTCCTTTTGTCCCAACTTTAATCACTACCAACAAAATTACCTAAACCTATCAACTAATTATACTGACTTGTCCAATAATCCACCAATCAAAACCAAAGAAAATAACGAAAAATCACGGAGCACGCTCAGACCACGTCCTATCGCTACGCCGCCATAACCGGAACTCGACCCCTTCGAGGCTCATTCCGCTAATACAAGTTTAGTTTAGTTTCTTTATTTTCTTCACAGGGAAGAGGGCGCTTGAGCCCCGTAGGGGCTCATTCTGCCCATACATCAAAATCAAATTTCCCTAGGGCTACTCCCCAACGGTAGCGCCATCATCACACATTCGTTCCACACACCACACCTATTTTTTATTTTTACAACTATAATTGCACTTACAGTTTTATTCCGCATTTTTTAAAAAAGCACCAAGCAGTCTTAAAGGTCTACTCTCACCCATTTTTTTACACTCATGAAACTCCATTCTCTTATCTATTCCACTAGCTAACATCCTCCTTTCAAACAGCTCTCTCTCATATTTCTCACAGTCCCACACTACATGATCTATGTCCTCTATTCTATCACATCTATCACAGTACGGGTTCTCAACCATGTACTTTCTAAATAAAGACCATCTTAAATTATAGTGGTCCGCTTTAATTCTTCCCTTAACTCTTCCCTCCATCCCCATCCTCCTTTCCTATTATATGGGAAGGTCACGATTTGTGTTTTCTCTGCTGCCACACTTAAACCTATCAATTCAAGGTTCTCCCTGAGCTTCTTCATTGCCATCTCTATTTTTCTCTTCCCCTCTCCTCTATCCCTAAAAGTTACAAAAATAACAATATCATCCGCATATTGTAGGATCCGCACCTCCATTTCCCTTAAGCCCTCCACAATTCCTGAAGTATACAGGTTATACAACAGAGGACTCAAAACTGAGCCCTGCGGCAATCCCTTCAAAAGTTTTCTTCTCACATTCTCTCCCCCAAACATCACGAACTCCAATTCTCTCTTCTCCAACCAATTCTTCAGGTAAGACGTCATCTTTTTTGGACATCTCATTCTTTGCAACACCTCCTCCAATTTGTCATGTTTTACATTGTCGTATGCCGCTTTTACATCGATAAAGGCCGCCGTCACCGCTTCCCCCTTCCCCCACGCCTCTCTTATAGAATTAACCAGTATGTTTATATTGTCCATTGTTGACTTTCCTTTTCTAAAACCATTTTGGTTAATGTCCATCCTACCTGTTTCTTCCGCCCAAATCCTTAGTCTTTCGTTCACCATCCTCTCTAGGGTTTTCCCCATACAATTCATAAGCGAAATCGGTCTGAGGACCCTCTTCCGAGGCTTCGGAATAAATTTCACCAAAGCCTTTTTTCAGCTTTCTGGTATCCGACCCCCGTTCCATACCTCATTGTACAAACTTATGACTGCTTCCTTCCATCCTTTCGTCCACAGCTTCATCACGTCGTATCCTATTCCGTCCTTTCCCGGTGTTGATTTGCCCCTTGCTCTTGCCAGAGCCCATTCCAACTCCTCCAACTCGAAGTCTCTGGTTAACCACGACTCCATCTCCCCTTCCAGTCCCGCACTCTCAGTCCTCTCTTCCTCCACCTGCATTACCTGGTTGTCCTCTCCTGTATTGTTATTTCCCTCTGCCTTTTCTTCACCTATCATACAACAATATTCCATTTCCTCTAATTTTCTTACCTCCTCTTCCTCCATCTTTTGTATCTCCCATCTCCCCAAGTTTCTTCGCTCCTCCGTTACGATTCCTTTTGCTAAACTTCTCACCTTCTTCCACATTTCCCCAATATTTCCTTCATGTTTTATACTCCTTATAAATTCCTCCCATGCTTCTTTTTTCTTCTTCTTCACTATTTTTTCCATATTTTTCTTTGCTTCGGTTAGCTTATCCCAGTTCTCCCCACTAGGCCTTCTCCTCATTAGTAGAGTAACCCTTCTTCTTTCCTCCTTCAATCTCTCACATTCCTCGTCCCACCAATGCTGCCTTTTAATTTTCCTTTTTCTCTTCCCCGTCCTCCTATTCCCTCCATCTTCCCTATTCCGTTCCGCCCCACCTGTCCTCAGCCTTCTATCTTCCCTATGACACCCCTCAATCCCTTCTATTAATAAATTAACTACCTTCTCACATTTCCCATCTATATTCTCCTCCCTCCCAACTATTGGCTTAACCTCCTCCTCGCTCCTTATTAGCCATTTTAAAAATTCCCCCTTATCTATTTTTTCCATCTTATATCTTCTATTACCCTTCCTTCCTTCTATTATTCTCACCTCCTCCTTCCATCCAAATTCTATTATTTGATGGTCTGAGCCTAAAGTCTCCCCCGTTTCCCTCGCTCTCATTTCTAGGGCTCGTTCCTCTGGAGAAATGATTAGAACTAAATTAGATGCCCCCTGGTCCGGTCTCCCTATTCTCGATACTGTATTAAAGTTGACAACCACCAATTCCTCCTCATCTAATACCTCCTCCAGCAACTCTCCACCCTGATCCTCACCATCACAGTTCCAACTCCTACTCTTCGCATTGAAGTCCCCAACGAATATTCTGTTTCCCCCCGTTCTGGAGTTCCCTAATAACTCTTTTCAATCCCTTTTTGTAACCAGATTGCCTGGTCTCCTATAAACAACCACCATCTCAATCTTTCCCCCTTCGGTCTCTAATTCCACCAATAAACTTTCTATTTTTCTTTCGTCCCGTAGAAAAACTTCCGCCTTAATTACCTTTATATCTTCCCTTACCATAACACAAAAGCCACCTCCTCTGTTTTCCCCCCCACTATCTTTCCTGATAAAATGCCACCCCGGTATTTTATACACTTTATCCGGACGTAGCCATGTTTCCGTAATTGCTATAACATCGAAGTTTTCTCCTACTCCCCTTATCTTCTCCCTTTTGTTCCTCATACTTCTCGCATTCCATATGCCACACCTCGTCTCGTTCTTATTTCCAATACTTCCTTTTTTACGACCTGTTTCCCACCCCGTGGCGCTACTGTTGGTTTTACCTCCCTGGTTTTTTTTTTTTTTTTTTTTTTGTTGGAGGAAGACAGAAATTCAGTAACGGACATCTGGGAAGATAGCCCAGATAGTGTGAGACTCCTGCTTCCGGCGCCCCTAGAAGAGGGGCGGTTTCCACGGCCTACTCACTAAAACTGTCTCCCGCCCCCGCTACGCGGGGGTTGGCGGCAACCCGCCAGGCTTCCTTACCGGATGGGGCATAGTAGACCTGGTCTAGGCCATCGCTTGCAGTTGTGGAAGAAAGACTTCCCCCCAACCTCCGCCCCCACCCCTCGCGTATGTGTTCCATGTGTGGGGAATGGATGCTCTCAACCAAAGGGTTTTGGTCCTAGGGGCTGCGTCAAGATCATGGGGAGGCTCCCGGGCAAAAAGCTCCAGCTGACCTGGTAACGCCCCCTCGGCACCGCCTCCCGGTGGGCTCGAACATACGGCAAAAAACCGCGACCTCTCCCCACTATTTCCCACCTAAGTGTAATTTCTAGTTTTAATTCCCCCGCGTTTGCCTATTTCACCCCAGTCTTCTTCCACAACGCTACATGAGCCCATTGCTCTCGGTAAAAATTTCTCCTTCCTGTCTCCTGTCGATTCCACTCGGTCTCTATTGTCGCCCCCTAATGGTGCCATGACCAGGCTGACGACTGGGTCCCTAGTTGAATCAACAGTTGATCAGAAGGGTGCTTTGCTCAATTGACCTCTCTCCCTCCTCTCCCCCGCTCAGTCGGTGCCCGTTTTGTGCCCCCTAATGGTGCTATGACCAGGCTGACACCGGTTTCCTCCCTTGCGGGTTTGAGTCGTTTGATCGGTCGTGTCTATATTTGTTTCTCCGCTTCTTCCACTCCTACTCTTCCTCTTCTCCCTCTCGCTGTCTTCTCGCTTCTTCCCCTCCTCTTGCCGTTTGAAAAGCGCACCATGCCTCCGCCGTCTTGCTTGTTGCTGCATCCTTTCGCTTCACCCTTTAGGGCCGCTCTCCAAGGGCTTGCAGCGTTTCTTCATTCGCCATGCTGGATATTCTCAATGCGGCCCCTTTTCTCCACCATCGTTGTGTCTTCGGAGTTTCCAGAGTGCTGGGGCGTTTCCACAGTTCTTCCAACACTTTTCCGTCATTTTCCCGCTTTGCACTGTTCCTCTGCACTCGCGCACGTGATCACGTATACTCCCCTGTACCCGCAACACTCCTAGCACTTCACTACACTCTCACAACACTTTCCTAACACTACACCGAGTTAGTTGCCTATCTGTTAATTATTTATTATTTATTATTTATTAATTTATTAACCTACTAATCACTTCACTATTTATAATAATTTATTCGTTAATTATGAACTAATTAATATTATTATTATTATTATTATTATTATTATTATTATTATTATTAATCTCATTCACTTCACTTCATTTATTTATTAATTAATTAATCAATTTATTTCTTCCTTCCTTCACTTCGTTCCGTGTCGTCTCGCCTCTTCCTCTTTTCCTCCTCCCTGTCTTCTTGCTTCAGCCAATCCGCTTACTATTTGAAAAACGCGCCATGTCTCCGCCATCTTGCTTGTTGCCGCGTGCCTCCGCTTCGCCCCTGAAGGCAGCTCTCCAAGCGCTTGCGGCGATCCTTCCTCCGCCATCTTACTTGTTGCCACGTGCCTTCGCTTCGCCTTTAGGCTTCGTCGTTAAGGGGCCGCTCTCCATGCGCCTGCAGCGACCCTTCCCCGGCCATGCTGGATGTTTGCGAACCGGCCTTTACGCTCTACACTTTCCCTCGCGCGGAGATGCCCACGTGTTCGTACGATATATCGAAGCATGCTTGACCGACGCCATTATTTATTTACTATCAAGAAAATACAAAATTAGCCAAAACCAATCACCGCGTGCATTCAGTATGCCTCATTCGCCCCTTCCCGCACTCTAAATCCCTAATGACATTTGCATTATAATTAATTAATCTAATTTCTACGACTTTCTCTCGCAACTTCTACATGTCGCACGACCACGTGTTCACGCAAGTCCTTCTTCGAGGGCAGCTTTCACCCTTAAATTGCACTATTTCACTCGCGATATATAAAAATAATCGTATTTAAGCCGCGCACATATTTATTTTATTCTGCGGTCGGTCCGAACACTCGTTTCCTTGCTTTCGATTACTCATGAGTTTGCACCCCATGCTTTTCCTCGCGTCGCGTGGAGGTCGCCATTATCGAAATTTCGTTTTTTATTTATAACTTCACTATTCCACTTCCGATTTTCACGAAATTTCACCGCCCACTTCCCCCACGGTCTCCCCTCACTTCACAACATTATTTATCACACTTAAACCACTTTTTCCCACCAAAAATTGTAATTTATCGCGGAGCGACCCCCGAACACGTGCGCTCGCCACGACAGCCAACGCGCGCCTTCACCTCCCTGTCCCATCTAGGGCCCCACAACAGACTCTCACTTTCTAATCTATAACCACACAAAAGCATCTAATATATATATATATATATATATACACAATACCCGCATAATAGAAAAGTTATATTATAATATTTTGTACAAACAGTCAGTCTGGAAATTCGACCTTCGTCATATTTAAATACTATATGTGTATCAAAATATAAAACTTTCACTTTGTAATAAAGGTATAAAAATAAACGCACCATTGATTGTTTATATGTCACTATCTCTAAGGTACCTCTCTCGTTTCGTTCTTGCGACCTGGATCTTATAATTACCGCTAACGAAAACAAAAATAAAACTAATCTGAGAAAAAATACGTAAAATACCAACATAAAAATAAAAACAAAATGAAAAATTAACTGTCTTGCACATCCTGCACACACAACTCTCATGTTGCACATATTGTCATATACAGAAAAATAATACTGCTTTTTATTTTTGGTTGGATTGACTAACCTACTTCTAATCCCTACTCCCCCTTGGGCATAAGTACTACATTTAAAATTAAAACTCACATTATGATCAGTCTTTGCTTTTTTAAAACCTATTTGTTCCCTAATAACTAAGTACTTTTGTCTTAAACTTAGCTTATATCTATACGTCCTTTTAAAAAAGTTTTCTTTTATTTGATCTTTTATATATCTTTCGCAGTCTATTAACTCTTTTCTATAGTCTTTCCACTTACACTCTATCACCACCTCTCCGCACTTCACAGCCAAACTCATTTTAACTTCCTTATCACTTGATCTTCTTTCCTTCCTATTTTTTCCTACCCTCTCCTCTTCTCCTCTTCTTCTCCTCCTCCTTCTTCTATCTATCTTTTTTCCTATTACCATTTCTCCTTTGTTTGTCCTTCCTTCTCTCCTCCCTCTTTTTGCTCCTCCATTCTCTTCCCGTCTCTTCCTTCTCCTGCTCTTCCTTCATTCTCCTTTTGCGTCAACTCCTTTCCCCTCGCCATTTCCTCTCTTCTTCCCTCCTGTGATTCTACTGTTTTTCCCTCATCCTTCCTGAGCTTCCATACCCTTTCCATCTCTACTCTGTCCTTTCTCTGTTTTTCCGTCCATAAAATCCATTCGCTGGATTTTCCTTCTCTCATTTTCCTTATTTCCGCCTCCCTGTTTCTTTTTTCTGCTCTCCTTCTTACCCCCTCCCTTGTCTTTGGGTCAATATAAATTTCAAATGGAGGCGTTACCACCGCGTTCCAATCCTCCTCTTCTTCCGGGGATTTTGCTCTATGGTTCTTCCCTTTACTCGCCCTTAAAGTCTCCTCAAATCTTCCCTCCATATTCTTCTCGTGCAGGAATTTAATGAACTCGTTCATTATCTCCTCTTCTTCCTTCCTTTGTCTCTTTTCTACTTCCGAGCTTCTTTGTTTCTCTCTAGCTTCGCCCCTTCTTCCTTCTATCTTTCTCTCCTCTCCGTCCGAGCTCGCACGCTCCCTCTCTTCCCTGTTTTCTTCATTTGCCTCACTTCTCACCATTTCATGTGGGAACGGGATATTTTCGAGTACCTTTGCATTTTTTTCCGTCTTTCCTTTGCATTCAAGACAGATATAACGGTTATTTATCTTAATTAGGTCCGTTCTGCTATTATAACATGCGGGTCTACCTCCCTTACTCCCCCTCGCAACTTGGCTCCAGCCTACCGCCCCTTCTTCCTCCTCGTCTTCCTCCTCTACTCTTTCCATCCCTGCAGGGATAGTTGTTCTACTCTCGCCGTTGCTTCCTCTTCTCACTACATCACTAAATCTTTCCCTGCCTCTGTTTGCTCCCCTGCTCTTATCCAGCTCCTCCCTTCCTATCCTTACTTTCTCCAACTCCTTCTCTATTGGGATCTCTTTTTCCTCCCAAAATTCCCTCTTTTCCTTTTGTATCAGCGCCGGGTAGTCTCTACTTCCTATCTCTCCACTCTCATCCAATCCTCTCACCCAGTCCATTTCTCTATCCCCCAATGATCTAGCAACTATCCCTCTCGCCGTATCAAATTCCACGTTCCGGAATGCCATAACCTTCCTTATTGCGGCCTCCCTTTGCCACATCCAACATACCCTTGCCAGGGAGCCGTGATTGCCCCCACAGTTCACGCACTTTGGGTCTCTGCCACACTGTCCATGTTCTTTATCACCGCACATTGCACATT